>NC_041223.1:4619074-4644447 GCF_002837175.3 Physeter macrocephalus | reverse complement strand
ATTGTTCTTTGCTATTGTTTTCTTCGTTTCTATTTCATTTATTTCTGCTCTGATCTTTATGATTTCTTTATTTCTATTGACTTCGGGTTTTCTTTGTTCTTCTTTCTCTAGCTGTTTTAAGTGTAGGGTTAGATTGTTTATTTGAGATTTTTCTTGTTTCTTGAGGTGAGATTGAATTGCTATAAACTTCCCTCTTAGAACTGCTTTTGCTGCATCCCATAAGTTTTGGGTCACTGTGTTTTCATTGTCATTTGTTTCTATGTATTTTTTTATTTCTTCTTTGATTTCTTCAGTGATCTCTTGGTTATTTAGTAGTGCACTGTTTAGCTTCCATGTATTTGTGTTTTTTACTGTTTTTTTCCTGTAATTGATTTCCAATCTCATAGCATTGTGGTCAGAAAAGATGCTTGATGTGATTTCAATTTTATTAAATTTTCTTGGGCTTGATTTGTGACCCAAGATATGATATATCCTGGAGAATGTTCCAAGTGCACTTGAGAAGAAAGTGTATTCTGCCACTTTTGAGTGGAATATTCTACAAATATCTATTAGATCTATTTGGTCTATTGTGTCATTTAAAACTTGTGTTTCCTTATTTATTTTCTGTTTGGATGATCTCTCCATTGGTGTAAGTGGGGTGTTAAAGTCACCTACTGATATTGTGTTACTGCCAGTTTCTCCTTTCATGGTTGTTAGCATTTGCCTTATGTATTGGGGTGCTCCTATTTTGGGTGCATAAACATTTATAATTGTTATATCTTCTTCTTGGATTGATCCTTTGATCATTATGTAGTGTCCCTCCTTATCTCTAGTAAGAGTCTTTATTTTAAAGTCTATTTTATCTGATATGAGTATTGCTACTCCAGGTTTCTTTCCATTTGCAAGGAATATCTTTTTCCATCCCTTCACTTTCAGTCTGTATGTGTCCGTAGGTCTGAAGTGGGTCTCTTGTAGACAGCATATACATGGGTCTTGTTTCTGGATCCATTCAGCCAGTCTGTGTCTTTTGGTTGGGGCATTTAATCCATTTACATTCAAGGTTATTATTGATATGTATGTTCTTATTACCATTTTCTTAATTGTTTTGGGTTTGTTTTTGTGGATCTTTTACTTCTCTGTGTTTCCCGCTTAGAGAAGTTTCTTTAGCATTTGTTGTAAAGCTGGTTTGGTCGTGCTGAATTCTCTTATCTTTTGTTTGTCTGAAAAGCTTTTGACTTCTCCATCGAATCTGAATGAGATCCTTGCTGGGTAGAGTAATCTTGGCTATAGATTTTTCTCTTTCATCACTTTAAGTATACACTGCCTCTCCTTTCTGGCCTGCAGATTTTCCACTGAAAAATCAGCTGATAACCTTATGGGGATTCCTTTGTATATTATTTTTTGTTTTTCCCTTGCTACTTTTAATATTTTTTCTTTGAATTTAATTGTTGTTAGTTTGATTAATATATGTCTTGGTGTGTTTTTCCTAGGGTTTATCCTGTATGTGTCTCTCTGTGCTTCCTGGACTTGAGTGACTATTTCCTTTCCCATGTTAGGGAAGTTTTCCATTATAATCTCTTCAAATATTTTCTCAGACCCTTTCTTTTTCTCCTCTTCTTCTGGGACCCCTATAATTCGAATGGTGCTGAATTTAGTGTTGTCCCAGAGGTCTCTGAGACTGTCCTCAATTCTTTTCATTCTTTTTTCTCTATTCTGCTCCTTGGCAGTTATTTCCACCATTTTGTCTTCCAGCTCACTTATTTGTTCTTCTGCCTCCATTATTCTCTTATTGATTCCTTCTAGTGTATTTTTCATTTCAGTTATTTTGTTGCTCATCTCTGTTTGATCTTTAGTTCTTCTAGGTCTTTGTTAAACATTTCTTGTATTTTCTCAATCTGTGCTTCCATTGTCTTTCCGAGACTCTGGATCATCTTTACTATCATTGCTCTGAATTCTTTTTCAGGTACATTGCCTACCTCCTCTTCCTTTATTTGGTCTTGTAGGTTTTTACCTTGCTCCTTCATCTGTGACATATTTTTTTGCTGTCTCTCTTTTTTTTTTATGAGTGGGATTATGTTCCTGTTTTACTGGTTGTTTGGCCTGAGGCTTCCAACACTGGAGTTTGTAGGCTACTGGGTAGAGCTCTGCTTTGCTGCTGAGATGAGGAACTCTGTGAAACCTCACTTGATGAATATTCTCTAGGGTCTGAGGTTCTCTGTGAGTCCAGTGGTTCAGACTTGGAGCTCCCACTGCAGGAGCTTCCCCCTGACCCTGGGCTCACAAATCAAGATCCTGCAAGCTGCCTGGGGTGGCAAAAGAGAAAAATAACAAAGTAAAAAATAAAAGTAGACTAGGAAACTAACAGATATGTTAGAAAGAATGTAAAAATAAAAACATAGATGAGTCAACAACCAGAAGGTACATCAGTACCACAATATTAAAAAAGAGGAGGAGGGAAAGGAAAAAAAGAAAAAAAGGAGGGTGGGTGGGAAAGGCCTTAGCTCCAAAGAGCAGGGCCTAAGCAAGGGTGAGGTTTGGGTGGTGGGCGGGGCCTATGCTTAGGACCCAGAAGGCTGGAAAAGGCTCAGAGCGCTGTGCAGGGTGGGGCTTAGGCTCAAGGAACAGAAGGGGCCCAGGCGTGCCCTCCATCCTGGTCTCAGAGGACAGGGGACCTCACCTGGGAGGCTAGCAGGCTTCCTGGGCTCGAGTGGGCTGGGCAATCGCCCTCCTCTCCTCTCCTGCTCCTCCAGTCTGGGGTCTGGGATGGCCCCTCCCTCCTGCCTCTCCTGATCTCCCCAGCCTCCCTCCTATGCCCCCAGGACCAATGTGGCTAGTGAGGGGGAAGGCATGGGAAGGGGGACCTTGGAGGGCAGGGGATTGGTTTGGGAGCTCAGCAGGCTCCGAGTGCTTGAGTGGGTGGGTCAATCGCCCTCCGCTCCTCTCCTGCTCCTCCATGAGGGCCCCTCCTGCCTGCCTCTCCTATTCTCCCCTCAGCCTCCTTCCTATGCCCCCAAGGACCCACACAACCTTGGAGGGCAGCGGATCGGCCTGGGAGCTCAGCAAGCTCCCCCGGCCCCAGTGGTCAGGGCAATCGCCCTCTGCTCCTCTCCTGCTCCTCCTGGATGGCCCCTCCCGCCTGCCCCTCCTGATCTCCCTGGCCTCCCTCTTATGCCTCCAGGACCCACACAACCTGGATAGGGCTTTGGATGCGGGGGAAAGTGGCTTGGGAGCTCAGCAGGCTCCCTGGCCCGAGTGGGCCAGGTGATCACCCTGAGCTTCTCTCCCACTCTTCCCTGAGAGTCCCTCCCACCTGCCTCTCCTGATCTCCCTGGCCTCAGGGGCACCGATCTTGTCTGGCCTCCACTTCTCCTCCCCCCTCAGCCTGTCCTCCCTCCTCTGCCCCCAGGACCCTCGTGGCCTGGATGGGGCTTTGGGGTGGGGGTACCGACCTGGGAGCTCAGCAGGCTCCCTGGCCTGAGTGGGCCAGGCAATTTCCCTTCTGCTCGTCTCCCGCTCTTCCTGGAGAGTCTCTCCTGCCTGCCTCTCCTGAAATCCCCGGCCTCAGGGGCTCCAATCCTGTCTGGCCTCCACTTCTCCTCCCCCCTCAGTCCCCCTACATCCTACCAGTTCACTTTGGGGTTCCTCCCATCTCCTTGGGGGTCAGAGTCCCCCATGAGTGGCCGGCAGGTGTCCTAGTTGTGGGGAGACACTAACTCTGCATCTTCCCACACTGCCATCTTGACTCCTCCCCCTCCCTCTGTATTGCTTTTATAATCAGAACTAATCAATGAATACTATTAAATTTTTTTTTTCTAAATAAGGATACTCCACCAATATCTTTTTCAAACACTCTAAGCTGTCTACTTCCTTTAACACACATACACACGCTCATTGAAAATACATGCATAAAAAATTAAGTCTTCAGAGTTTTGTAGTTTACGTGTATGTATGTATAGGTATTAGCTTCCATGTAACACTGGAGATCATATCACATCAGAATCATTCAGTACAGTGCCTATTTCATTGCCTATATTCAGATGCCAAGGAACAAAGTTAAGTAAATTTCTGTTTTCCAACTCTTCTACATCTTTTTTTTAAATATATAGTTTTATAAAGATATAAACAGCTGAGAATATATGTGTATTATGCAAATTATGTATATAATTATAAATATAATACAGTTTTTAGGATTGCTTTTTGTACAGTCACCTCACTAAGTAGTAAAAGTATTTTTTCCAGGTATTCGAAATCAATTACATAAGGGAGTAAAAGGGAGAAACCCTTTAAGTAAAGTGCTTTAACTCTTCAAATGGTGATAATTACAGACCCATAGTGTTCTGTAATTGGGCTCCATACTAAACATATCTTAGGACTGTTTTGTTCCATTGTTGGGATTCAGCTGGGAATTTCAGTAGCTGCACTAATTTCTTGATATTGGGAACATCTCACATGGAACAGGAATATGCAACAAAAATGGTCCTTTGCCTGCTAACTAGGAAATTTGCTGGCAGTTGGCAAGTATGCCTGTTATGCAGAGGGGCTTTCAGTCATTCAAAATCATGCAGGATTTTATAACAGAAACTGTTATTTAAATATCATTTTATAATCTTTTGTTTTAAAAATTAAAGGCCTGGGGGAAAACAATCTTCTTCAATATATTGGAATGATAGTGTGCTAGAGGAGAAATATTAAGTAACATTTAGTCAAACCTCATTTTATAATTTTAAGTCAAAGGTTGAGTTCTAAGCTAATGGAAGAAGAATTGCCAAAAATGAGTGCACAATACACAACTGAGGAAATTCATGAAAATATTCAGAAATGAATATTTAGAAA
The DNA here is from genome assembly GCF_002837175.3 of Physeter macrocephalus. Lineage (NCBI taxonomy): Eukaryota > Metazoa > Chordata > Mammalia > Artiodactyla > Physeteridae > Physeter > Physeter macrocephalus. The sequence continues at coordinate 4,639,635 of NC_041223.1, read as the reverse complement.
TAAAATTTCCAAAAACAAAACAGAAAAAAAATTTTAATTTTGTGGTTAGTTCTTTTGGACTGTTTAATACAAATTTTTCTTTCCTCAAATCATGATGATATTCTGTTTTCTTTTCCTTTAGAAACATGTTTTTTAGCTTTTCTATTTAGATTATCATTCTTCTCAAGTTAATTTTGCATGTGGTGTTAGGTGGGGAGGATCAAGGAATTTTTTTTCACATCTAATTAATGGGTTACTATTAACTGAAAAGATCATCCCTTCCCAAACGAATTGCAGTGGAACCTTTGTCATAAATCTGGTGATTGTATGTTTGGGATTCTTTTGCACTCTCTAGTCTATTACAGTGGTCTATGTATCTCTCCTCACCAAGTACCACACTGTATTAATGTCAGGGTTATATGTTCTCCAGCTTTATTCTTCATGAGCATTGGCTTGGCATTGTTCCTTTTTATTTATATATAAATTTTAAAATTAACTTGCCAATTTCTACAAAACAAACCTTCTGAGATTTTCACTGGGATTGCATTGAATCTTAGAATCAATGGGAGAATTGATTTTTTAATAATATTGAGGTATCCAATCCATAAACATGGTATGTCCTTCCTTTTATTTAGGTAATCTTTCATTTCTCTATGTTATGTTTTTAAGTGTTCTGTGCAGATGTCATGACATTTTTTATTTTAATTAGTTTTTTATTCTATTGTAAGTAGTGTTTAAAATTTTATTATCCACTTGTTTTTCATTACTATAGAAATAAAGTTGATTTTTATATACTGACCTTCTATTCATCAGCCTTGTTGTGTACACTTGCTGTTTTTATTATTTTTTGTTAGATTCTTTTAGCTTTTTACATGCATAAACACGTCATCTGTGAATAATAACATTTTTTTTCTTTTCAAACTGTGATGACTTTCCCTTCTTTTTCTACTGGCCAGGATGCAGTACAATGTTCAATGTAAGTGGTGATGGTGGACATCCCTTTCTTGTTCCTGACCCTGGCAGAAAGTTTTCAATATTTAACCATTAAGTATGAAAGCTGTATGATTTTCTTTGTAGATATCCTTTAGTAGATCACAGAAGTTTCTTTCTAATCCTAATTTTCTGACTTAAAAAAAAAAAACCCTTAAATATGTGTTTAAATTGGGATTAATTAAAATTAAGAAATTTTGTTGATTAAATATAAGAGTGTGAAAAAAGACAGGCCGTAGACAGGGAGTATATATTTACAATACATATGTCTGAAAATAGGTTTAAAGAAAAGACACATAAGCCAACTACAATGGGCAAAAACAACTTGAAAGAACTTCCGATGGCCAAAGCTGGTATAATCTGAGCAACAAAAATTTTAAAAAGTCTTAGATAATATCCAAATAATAAAATAAATATCCACGAGTCCATACTTTATAAAGAAATGATTATACACAAAATAAATGGAAAGGGACAAATATTTCTCACAGAAGAATTACAAATAATATGCATAGATCCTCCGCCTCCAGGAGGTCGGACTTAATTCCTGTTCCCCTGTGTGGAGTGGACTTAGTCACTCACCTCCAAAGAATACAGAATGAAAAGGAAAAACAGTAACGGCGAAGTGGAGAAACCATCTGATGAAATTTACTCAGCAGTGCTAAGTTTTAGCATTGTTATCATTTGCTCTCTGAAATGTTGCAATGAGATGGACATTTCACCTCTATGGTACTCTACTGAGTTATCTTACAGATAAATGTAGAGTTAGGTCATGCAGGGTCTTTGAGGACCCAGTAATAATTCTGAGTTTTGTTTAAAAATCAACGGAAAGGCATTAAGGCAAAAACGAGTTGAGATTTTTGCAGGAGTACAAGAAGCAGAGAGGGAGGTCAGGGAGCCAGGTGTTTTGGGGCACAGAAGCCATAAGCAGGAGAGCACAGAGGAACACTGCTTCAGGAGCCCACATGCAAGGAAGACTTCCTACAGCCACAGACTCCAAGTGAGAGGTCATGCTTCAGCTTTGTAATCACAGAGGCTAGAAAAACTGCTTTTATCAGCATCCATATTGAAGTTAAAAAGATCCAAATGTATTGTTTAAAATTGTTATTTTTAAATGCCGGTTACACATCAAGGGAGGCAACAGTACTTTAAGGTCAAGTTTTTCATGTGACTGTAATATCCATCACCTCCTAAGTAAGCAATGCTAATATTGAAAGCCATTTTCTCAGTACACACTCAGTAATGAAGTGACTTCTAGATGGGATTGCCTAGTTGATTTATTACTGCCACTAGGTGATGGGAAGACTTCCACTGGAAGGCTCTTACAATTTATCATGTTTTGTTGGCCTAAAAGAGGGTGATTACTTCTCCAGGGTTGATGTGATACGTGAACCAATACAAGCACTAGGGACCTAAACAATGACCAATCTTTTACGCAGACAAAATTAAAGCGTAGCACGTTTACTATGTGCAGGGTGGGCATTTAAGAGTTTCAAGGGATGGTTGTGGAAATCTCCTAATCTTCAAATGCCCAGATACAATATTACATACACACTTAGCCTTCTCTGCATGGGTCAGCCAGGAGCTAGGGGCTCTTATTGGTCAAAGGATATGCTTTTGCAACTCAAATAAAATCATGCTCTAAAAATTGTAAATCGGTGCGTGGCATGACTTTCAAAATAACTCATGCATAATGAAAGTCACAAAGGCTAACCAATGTATTTTTTTTAAATAAATTTATTTATTTATTTTTGGCTGTGTTGGGTCTCTGTTGCTGCGCGCAGGCCTTCTCTAGTTGTGGCAAGCGGGGGCTACTCTTAGTTGCGGTGCGTGGGCTTCTCATTGCGGTGGCTTCTCTTGTTGCGGAGCACAGGCTCTAAGCACACGGACTTCGGTGGTTGTGGCTCATGGGCTCTGGAGCACAGGCTCAGTAGTTGTGGCGCACGGGCTTAGTTGCTCTGCGGCATGTGGAATCTTCCCGGACCAGGGATTGAACCCGTGTCCCCTGCACTGGCAGGCGGATTCTTAACCACTGCTCCACCAGGGAAGTCCCTAACCAATGTATTTTTAAAATTCGTGTGGTGATGTCAAGACTCTAAAGCTGCTATTCTAATCATAAGCTTTTTATATGATTCCATAAAAATAAGACATGGGGATATTTAACCTGAAATAGCAACGAAAAAGAGAGGAAAATGAGGGCACAAGTTATCTGTCTTCAAATAGTCAAAATGTTGCCATGTGGAAGATGAAACAGATTTATTCTATAATACTGCAGAGGGTAAAAGATAGAACAATAGATAGTAACTAGGAGAAAGAAAATTTAGATTTATCATAAGCAGTATATCCCGAATAATCATAGTTGTCTTATAATAGACTGCTTTTGTTTTCTGTTTGTTTACAAAGCAATGGGTTTCTCATCACTGAAAGTATTACAGAAAAGCTGGAAGTGATTACTACATGAGGTACAGTTTGGACTAGTTTACCTAGGAATTGACTTAAGACTCTAAGCATGTGTGTTGGTTGATATATAACACCAACAAGTCAAAATTCTAGGTAAGATTTCTATTTCTGCAACGTCATAAAATTTATTAAGTGAATGAATGCGTTTATACATTTTGGAAAATCTTCTATCAGACTACATTTCTTAGGGGAAATGAAACATTTTTCTCAACCTCCTGAACCCCCAAACCATGAAGGAAGTTGGTTCAAGTACCCTATGTTTTCAAATTGTCCTCCTTATCCCATCAACATAGGAGGCCTAAGTTGCTAAGAACTGAGGGGGAATGCAAGAAAGTGAAGCCAATGCAATAAACAGTTACTAGCGGGTTTCTCTGGGCTTCCTCTGACCTCTTTGACTTCTCCTCTGACTGGATCCTTCCTGTTCCTTAGTGGGAACTGCCCCATCCGTGTGCTTCTGTTCCAATCCTAGTCCCCCGCTGCCCCCACCCCCGCCTTAACTTTTATCACAGTAATTAGTTCAGGAATTCTTATGTGACCCAAGCTGGCCCTAATCAGCCACTTCTCAGAGATCTTCCTAAAGAAGCTGGAACTTGAATTTCCCGTTTCCTCATGGTTTCCTAAGCTGTGATTTATCAGTTCAGAGTTATGGGAGGCCCTATTCCCTTTTCTGAGGAGAGAGTCCACCTGCAGAAAAGAGAACATTCCACAACATTCCATCCTCCATAAGAAAGAGGAGTATTTCTAAAACCCAGCTGGAGCTAGTTTAAGGGAAAAAATGAGGGGTATTATCTATTGAAAGGATAACAATGTGTCCTAAGAGCTACAGGAGCCAGGATAGTTCTAGGCCTAATGTCTCAGAATCTGAGAGTAAGGATTCAGTGGTTATTATATCTAATTCCTTCTTCTATGTGCAGATGGGCTCAGTTCACTTTGAATTCAGTATATTTTATTGAGACCCTATTATGTGCCAGGAACTGTGAGTGGTAGAAACTAACACACAAAGGTGAACCACATGAGTCCCTGTTATTAATGAACTCAGGGCTAGAGACAGAATGTCAAGTAACTAGGTAATCGAGAGCATTAAAATGAAAGTCTGGGGTAGAGAGTAGACACCAAGCACACAGGGAGGGACCTAACCCTACCTTGGTGATCAGGGATTTATGCAATTTTGTGGTACGTTTCAGGAAGCTTTGTATTCACATGTGTTTCATGAAGAAGTGATTTAAATTAGTCCTGAATGATCAGGAAGAGCTAGCCTAGTACAGGGGAAGGAAGAGGGTTCCATTGGCTTAGAGGTAACATGGCTAAAGCTGAGAGAATGTTTGGGGAATATTTTATTTCCCAGAGAAATAAAAACTTACATTCACACAACAACTTGTATACAAATCCCCACCATAGCTTTATTCAGAACAGCCTCAAACTGGAAAAAATTGAGATGCTTGTCAATGGGTTAATGTTTAAACAAACTTTGCTATATCCAAAACATGGAATACTATGCAGCAATGAAAAGGAGCTAACTATTAATACATGCATACTAATATATTGATACATGAACAGCTTTAATTAATCTCCAGAGAATTATGTTAAGGAAATAAAGTCAATCTCAAAAAGTTAATACTATACAATTCTGTTTATATAACACTCTTGAAACAATACAATTATAGAAACGGAATGTACATTTGTGGCTGCCAGGAGCTAAGGACAGAGGAGAAAGGGAGGGAAGTGTATCAGCATGAGGGATCCTTGTGGTGATGGAAATGTTCTGTATCTTAACTGTATCAATGTCAATATCTGTACAATGTTACCATCGGGGGAAACCAGGTAAAGAGTACGTGGGATTACCCTGTGTCATTTCTTACACCTGCAGGTATATTGACAATTAGATAACAATTGAAAGTTCAATTAATAAAAGCAAGATGGCGACCCGTTTGGTGGGAAATAGAAATAGAATGTGTGACAATGTGCTTACTTTATCAAGAGGAATAAAGAAGCACAGCCAGGTAAATTAAGAAGTCACACACACTCACAACCCTCTACCATCATTAAAATCTCTAAGCTAACAGAAGTAGAGGCGACAAAAGCCATAGCTGGTAGGAGGGGGGTGCTTTCCATTTATTCCTTGATTTGCACTGAAACTAGCTGCACAAGACTAAAACTTGAGTGACCTTATTCACAGTATGAATAGTTCCACACCCAAATGGTTTATTTAAGGGCATCTCAGTCCCTTCCCTTCCCTTGCCAAAAAAACCTTTCAACAATAACCATCCTGGAAACTATTCTTTTTGTGAGCTGATGCCTCAATTTTTACAAGATTTATGTCTTAGGTTTGGCCTTATGATAATGTATATGAATTCACTTGAATTCATGGAAAATATTGCCTCTTATAGGACTTATATTGCCTCTTATATTCAAAGAGTTAATATAATTTACATATAAAGATATCTTATAGACAAACAATTAAAAGATGAACACAGGTAAGTACTCATGGTGTGGAATGACAAGGTTCCAGCTTCTACTCAAAGTACTTCAAATATCTTTGAGTCTTGGAGAGAACAATTTTCCTAGGCAGTTTAAGGACCCAGGCCCTAATCAAAGTGTTCTCTGGCACAAAATAAGAATATTCACGTCTTCCTTTCTAGAAACTTATGCAAATGTATAATTGCATAAAGGGAGGAATGGGGTAAGAGCTACCAATCTTTGAAAACCTAGTAGACACCAGCTGCCTTAAACATGGTCTTATATACTCCTTGCCTGAAGCCTGTAAGGTGAGTATTACTTTCCTTGTGTAGCCTAAACCCTTCCATCTACTGTAAGTGGGAAGCAGAGTTTATATTTCCTTTTTTTTTTAGTTCCAGCTTACTGATGTATAAAGTCCCACTGGCTTTAGCATCTTTTTCAGATGCTGGTTTTATAAGCCCTCCAACAAAAAGGGTCAGAGAGTCCCAGGGAATGAGTATTATTCCCAATCAAGTTTTCTGCATTTTTACTCATGTCACTTTCAGCCATCTTGTCTTGATATGGAGCTGTTTTCTTTACTTTGCTGGAGCTGTTTTCTTTACATTGTGCACTTGGCTGGTGAACCCTGGTGAGGCTTCCAAATCAGAGGTTGTAAGCCGTGTATACTGGCTGCTCCAGAAACTGGCCCCAGCCATGCCCTGTTGGTGTTTTCACTCCTGTTCGATGAAAGGCTGAAATTTTGTTTTGCTACCGACTTGTGGCTTTCGATGCCACAGTCAAGAAAAGCTTGCCTGCACCATCAGAAACACTCCAGGTTCCTCCTGCCTCAGGTCCTGGTTCAACAGCCCTCCCTAGCTGCCTGCGTGAAAAGCAGGATTCCCCTCTCTCTAGTCTGCTTGCTCACTTCCTGCCCTGCAAATGACCATGTCCCAGGATGACTGACCATCAGGTTATCCATTACCTTTGTCAACCAGGCAATGTTGAGGTTAGGAGATGTTGACCAGGGCCCTGTGGGAAAATCCTCTAGATGTGCTACACCGCAAATATTTGGGATCGTCTATTTGGTTTGGGGCTCCATGAGTTACTTACCTTTCAATTTTAACTTGACACAGACTTGGAGAGGAGATGCCTGAAGCACAGATTCCTGAGTTGAGAAATATTTTACTCTGTGTTCCTGGTTTTAAAAATCACACCACTTCCCTCCGCTTTCATTTTCGTCTGAGCAAGTTTAACAGTTTAGTAAATCCACAAGCACATTTAAGCAACACTATGTTGTTATGTTGAAGCTGAAAATAAGATTGTTTTATTCAGGGTCAGATCCTGTTTAACACAAATCTCCTCATTAATTCTTTTCTTTGGGATCACAGGGAACCTTGTTATACAGCCCTGGACATATCTATATGGTTATTGTTGAGTGCTAACAGTAAGTCCACACTTATTTATTTATTGAATAATAGTTTCTGTTTTCCATGATCCAGTTCACCAATATTAAAAGATAACGCTGACATATTTATATTTCACTGGATTTAATTTGCTAGATTATTTTTCCCTCAGGAAATATTATAATTGTTATAATTACTATTTTCCAAATAACCAAATGCAAACATCTCAGGATTATTTAGTTGGAGGCATGGAACTGAGAGTGATTATTTGGAGAAAATCTACTTGTAATACAGCTTGCAAGTGCGTTATGCCACTTGGTCTAAGTGAACATGGGTAAATTGATTTGCAAGTAAAATATTTAATAGAATTAATATTAGTGCCATTTTATGTTGACTTGTAAAATTCCAGTGTTGTTTCAGAGACCATTCTTGAATGCTAAAATTACTTATATATCTTGTCAGTTAATGATGAAGAAGAATTATGGCAATTGGCTAAAAAAGTGTAAACTTGTTAATGGCAGTGTCCTATACTTTAATCTTAATTTCTAGAAAGAGCATGTATAACTTTTAGCAACATCATTCTTGCATAAAGTAAAAATATTAGAATATATCTTCATTTTATGTACTTTATATATGCTTGCCCATGTTTTGTTGATGTTTTTATCTTTTTGACCTTTTTATGTTGGCATCTGAGAATAAATGTCTTGAATTTGCAAAAGTACAATTTTAACAGTTGTCCAGTTTACATGAGCCAGGTTCACACAGTAACACAGACTTCTTGATATTAGGATTAGAAGACTGAAACATACCTTGGAAAACTGCACATGTGCACGTTTATCTCTAGTTGTCTGGTTTTCTTCTCATGGGGATTTTTACAGTTAGAATCCAGGATCTATTCTCATGTCATATAGAACTTTGTTTCAGTAAATGCTCCAAAAAGAATACAAAAACCCAAAGGTGGACCTCTGAGCAGATATTTCCATTTGTATTTAATTTGTGGAGGTGTGCTGAGATTAGTATGTTATTTGGATTTCTAAGGAAAGGCACAGACTCAAGTCAAGCCCTATAAGAAAATAAGCTTATTCTATGCCAGTTTTGTAATCTCAAATCATATGAAAGCATTATAAATTCGATACAAGTGACTTTTAAAAACATGTATATTATGAGACACAAAAAGAGGGCATAATGGATTATGCAGAGTTAAAAAAAAAAACTTGTACTAAGGATCCAGCCTTAAAAACAAATTATTTTTAATACTTTACCTATTCCTTTTATGTCTCTGACTTTGCATTCCGTCTAGATGTAACCATTTTCTTGAATTTCATGTTAATCATTCCTTTGTTTTCTTTATGGTACTATTCCCATCTCTCTGTATATTCCTAAATAATAAATTCTTTGAATGTTTCTGCTTTGAACTGCATGTAAATGGAATTTTCCTGCATGTATTCCTGTGTGACTTATTTTTCTCGACATTATGCTCTAGAGATTTCTCCACAGTGATACATGTGGTTCCAGTTAATTTATTAGTTAATTTATTTTTACTGCTTTGGAATATTCTACAAAAAAGATATTTTGCAATTGATTTGTCAGTTCTGCTACTGACAGGCATTGCAACTATTTACCTCCTTTTGTTATTATGAACAGTGAACGTTCTCACATACCTCTGGGTTCACATGAGCTATATTTTCTCCGGTGGAATGTTTACTCATATATGTGCTCAGCTTTATAAGGTAATCCCGTACCGTATTTCAAAGTGTTTGTACCAACTTACATTCATACACATATGTGTTCTCATTCTTCTACTTCTGCACCAACACTTGATATTATCAGACTTTAATTTTTGCCAGTTTGGTAACAGTGAAAGAGATCTAAATGGTGGACTTCATTTCCATTTTCCTGATTCATACTGTGGTTGAGTCTTATTTTATATATTGTGGGCCATTCAGGTTCCACTTCTGTAAATACCTACTCATGTCCTTTTTTCTTGGCTAATTTTTCCATTGTATTTTCTTTTTAACTATATAAATAACTCTTTGTTGCTGTAGAATAGAAATGCAATTATACCTTTGTATATTGATTTTGTGTAAAGGAATTTTGCCAAGTTCTCTTATTAACTGTAATAATTTACCTGTAGATTTCTCGAGACTTGTGTAGATAATCATATTTTCTAAAAATAACAATTTGGTTTCTCTTATTCATTTTATCTTTAACTTCTATTTATCTATTTTGCTATATTTATTTATTTTTGTCTTCAGCTTAAGTCAAATAGTTGTAACTTTTCATTCAGTCATCACAGCTTAGCACATGCCAGCAAACAAAACCACGGAAAGCCCAGACCAGACAGCATGGAGCTATATTTAGCAAAGGTGAAGATAGAAGAGAGCTAATCAGCATAATAAATAACTAAATTATGTAGTATTGTAATACTGTTAGGTGTCATGGGGGGAAATAGTACAAAGAAAGGTGGGTAAGGTCTGGGGAGACTTTGCAACTTTCAGTTAGGTGATCAATCAGGTAGATATCTGGAAGTCAAGGTGACATCTGGGGAAGAAGTTACCAGGAGGAGGCAACAGTTAGTTTTTTCAGCTGGGAACATGATGTTCAGAAACACCACAGAAGCGAGGCAGCTTGTGTGGAATGGGTGAGGCCAGGGCCATGGGAGAGGAGGTCAGTGGGGGTGATAGAGGCTGGCTGATTCAGGGCCTGGGGTAATTCGGGGACTTGGGCTTCCAAAGAGTATAATGGGGCGTGGCTAGAAAGTCTGACAGAGGAGTACCACGGCCTGTCTTAAGCTTTAAAGAGACCACAGGTATATTTGCTGCTATGTTTGGAAGAGACAGCACAGGGTGGAAAGAGGATGCAGGCTGGGCCAGAAACAACCACAACACTCCAGGTAAGAGATGGCCATGGTTCCGAAAAGATGGTCCAGCTCATGTTATTTTTTAGAGTCACACAGTTAATGAGATTTCCCGATAGAATGTCAGATACAAGAGGCAGAGAAAGTGTTTACCAAACAACTGGAAGAATAAAGCTGCCAAATGGTGAAGATGGGAGCAGGTTTCAGGTTTGAAAGGAGCATCAGGGCTTTGGTTTCAGAGCATCACTTTTGAGATGCCTATTAGACATCATTTATGGTGCCTACTGAAGGTTCCTTAAGTTCTTCTCCTCCTCCTAATACACAGATAGGGCATTCCAGGTGCCACAGACAAACTCTTCAAGCGGTTCAGTCATTTACTACTCAGGACACCTCTCAGCAGATCAGCTGTCCTGCGGGGATGCTTTGAGTCCCGGTCAGCAAGTCCTCACATCCTGTCATGTGATCATTCACTAACACATCTCAGACTTTCCAACTGAAGTCGCTTTCCTTCTGCCTCGTGTACAGAGGCAGAATGTCCTTTAGTGAGAGTCTGCTGGTGACCAGCTCAATTCTGACCTGTCTGAATATATCTTTATTTTTCCCTCCTTCTTGAAAGATACGGAAATTTAGATTGACAATTATGTTCTATCAGCACTTTGAAGGTATTAATTACTCTGCCTTATGGCTTCTGTTCTTACTGTGGAGAAATCATTATCAGCCTGGATGCTAGTTCTTTTTTTTTTTTTTTTAACATCTTTATTGGAGTATAATTGCTTTACAATGGTGTGTTAGTTTCTGCTGTAGAACAAAGTGAATCAGTTATACTGGATGCTAGTTCTCTGTCTTCCCTCCTTGGCTGTTTTGCAGTTTCTCAACAATAAGTATGAATTTTATGAATTTTATTTATGCTGATTGCAACTGATTAGGCTTCCTTGATGTAACACTTGCTACATCACAACAATTCCGGAAAACTTTCAGCCAGTGTCATCATCTTTTAAATAGTGATTCTTATCCTTTATCTTTTCTTTTTCTGGAACCCTACTTAGATGAAATTAAAACTTTTCACTTTCTTTATTGTGGCTTGACCTCTGCATTATAATCCTCATCTCTTTTTCTCTGTGACTGCATTCTGGACCATTTCTTCAGCTCCATGTCCCAGCTCACTAATTCTTTTTTTTTTTTTTTAAACTTTCTCCAATCTGCTATCTACTCCATTAATGTAATTTTAATTTGATCTGTGGAAGTAAAATTATGATGCTATTCTTTTGAAAATTTTCATGCTTTTAAGTAAACTCTTGCTGCTTGTTTGTATTTTCAAGCTCTTATTTCTTTAAACATATGAAACAAAATTTATATTCTGATAATTCTCATTTTGTACCCTTGTGGGTTCCCTTTTGCTGTCTACTGTTTCAGCTGGCTCTCATACGGGGTGCCTTGTTTCCTTCTGAGTTTTTTGTTTCTGTAAATGTCAACTCTTTTCCCTGGACTTAGACGTGGAAATATTTCCTACCTGGTTGGACTCAGCTAGGATTTGGATCTACTTCTGCCAGTGGCCTGGTACCCTGCCAACCTGGAACAACTTTAATTTAAATTCTTTCTTTCTTTCCTTCCTTTCTTCCTTGTTCATTCCTTCCTTCCACACAGATATGGTGACTTGGGGCTATAAACTGTGTGAAGTTACAAATACTTCAGGGAGGTTTTCCCTCTATCCAGACAGTACCAAAATTGCAGTCAAGCCATTTCCCTTCTGGACTTGGGCTTTATTCCTTGAGGATCTCAGTTTTATGAGCCAAAGCATCCTATGAGACTCCTCTTGTTGGGCAGGTCTAGGTTTTCTTGCTTCTTTCACGTCAAAGCAGAAACTCAAGGCCTCCAGGTTTCTGATGAAATCCCAGGCAAAGCCAACTTTGGTTCTTGCTTAGTCCCAGGTCTCTGCTTTCATTTTCATTTAGAACCTTGCAGAGTCTTTCTTCTATGCCAGTTCAACAGGGTGATGCAAGATTATCATCTATCTATCGTCTATCCACCATCTATCTTCCAGTATTTTAATTGTTTTAACGAAAAGATCAAGTCACTTACGGTATCTAGTCTGCTAACAATGGAAGTCCCGTTAATCCTTTTAAGGAAATAATTTTAGAATATCAGGCATTTTAGTATAAGATAGTTGTAATGAATAATATTTTGAATGTTGGTCTGAAATTACATTGAAATGTGTATTTTCACTACTTCAGGGCTAAGAACTGTCTATATCCTATGTTATTATATTTTGTACTTTTGATATACATCCGACTTCTATTTAAAATGATTTTCAGAGCCTTAAACTGGAGAATCCAAGAAAAGTTATTCTACAACAATAGCACTTAAGAGGTAGAATTGTGCATGGGAGGGGATGAAAACAGCTTTTGTTTATATTTTTTCTCTTTGGATTTTGTTCTGTAATTGCATATAAATTATGCCTTTTAAACATCCACATAGACATGTAATTTTAAGCATTAACATTTTTCCAACAGTATCCTTGAAGCACTTGATGCTACCACTTGATGAGAAAGGAGACAATTCTAAAGACAATAGATACAGCAGAAAAATAAGGTGTAGAAATTTGATCCATTTTATGAGAGAAACAGTCTTCTCAGTGGAAGACACAGTGAAGACAGGGTTTTTCATCTTTTTTTAAAGTAAGGAGATTTAGGAGGCACATGTAATTTATGGAATAACAAAATCTATTGAATTTTTCTTTTAGCTTAGTGGGTTCCAGGATACCTCTCTGAATTCCCCCCGAAACATTACCAATAGAACATCCCATATGTAAGAATAAAGTTAAAATAGGGAGAATTTAAAAGTAAAGGGAAAAGAAACCCAGAGTTGCTGTGTGTTCACCATACAGCGGGATAACATTTTTTAAAGATCATTTTCCTTCCCCTTAAAAAAGGATAAATTGAAGGAGAGTGGCCACATCAAACAGCTGTTTACATTGAAGAAAATAGGTAATTTTGTGCTATCCGCTGGTGTGTTGCAGTTTCAAGACTGAATACCTACAGTAGAAAGGTCCTGCCTTAGAAGAAAGACTTGGAATTTTGTGTGGGGAAAGGGGTAAGAGCCAAACTTCTCTGACTTGACTTCAGCAGGAATTTGGAGATTTGAGTCTGAAGGGAAGGTGTCAGGTCTGAGAAAGAGGGTCCTGAGCAATGAGAAATTCCCAGGGCTGGTAACATCTGAAGGCAGTGTCTGCATATTCAAGACAAGGGTAGACTTATAAGGCTTGAGTTCTTGGAGGGCACCCCAAATCCTGTGTGCTCAGGTATCCCCAGGGCTTCTAGTGGGTTCACCCCTACCTTACATTTTTAACTAAATGAGAAAAATTGGAAGTATACATATGATAGCTTTCCTCTGTTTTTTCAGTAAGAAGAGATAATATGGATAGGATATTAACTAGCAGGTTTTCACCTTATATCGAAGTATATAGGATTAAAGCCAAGCATTACGGAAATGTGTGGTACTTGATTGGAAAGTTTGGGGATGAAGTTCTGGGTGAAGTGCCGGAAGCTTGATGAAGTACGCGTGCTCTTCATATGAAATAGGAAAGGCTGGCTGGAGAGATTCACGGACTGCAAGTTTGGACATAGGGATGGTGAAGAGCTGTTGGAAGTGATGCAGGAAAGGGATCAGGGAGGCTCACACGCTTACCCGTTAGCTTAGTTCCTGGTGCGCTTCGGTTCCTGATTTCCAACTCACTGCTTCAGGATGCGTCAAGTCAACAGCAAGCCTTAGCCCAGACTGCCTGTGGGTGCACAGGAGGAGGACGGGGTCATCGGTCAGGCAGAGGTGCAACCTCTGAGGGTAACTTCATAGCACAGGCTACTCTTCTCGCTAGGCTGCTGCTAAATCCCTTTTGTGTTCGTGTTATTTCAACAATTATGCCAAAGAGTAATTTATAAAAAGCTAACCTCATTTGTAGTCTCCTAAGTATGTCATGAAAGCAACATACTCTGTCAAGAAATTTCTCCCCATGGCACACGCGGCACAGCCCAATTAGGCCTGTTCCTTCATGGCTCCGAGCTCCTTGGGGCAGAGTGTTATAAGCGAGCACGGCTTTATTTATCACACTGCTCTGTATACATTTATGGTGCCAAATAAACGTTAAGTAATAATTATGGTGATTTTAATGTCTTCCTCAGAAGCATCCGCCATGGGCCACTGCGGGAGATGCTCTGGCGACCGTTTCATTTTACCAGAGTTCTGTGTATTTTGAGCAGCCTAGAAACTGTCTAGGCTGATAATAATTAAGTGTGTTTTACTTAACACTGGCATATATTTTTAAAATTGGTAGAGTGTCATTCATGAGACTCGATGGGCTCTTAGTAATTTTTTTATGGTGCTGCCAACATGGTCTACCCTCCTTTTGTGCTCCTCTGGGGTCCTTGAGCTGACACGCACGCTCGTACACATGTGCACACGCATACTTTATACCTGTGTTATGTAGTTTAGTTACTTTATGAAATCTAAAACACAAAGACATTATGGACTTATTTCAGCATGCTCCACGACCTTGAGCACCAAAATCACAAGCGCACAGGAGTAATAAACAGATAAGCAAGTAAGTAAAGACACTAATAAGGAAGAAGGGCTAGGTCGTCCCTACGGTAGAATTTCACGTGCCAACTGGTAAATGTGGAGACCACAGCAGAGCTGCAAAGTTAACATTGTTTCAAGCATCAAAATAAAATGTGGATCAGGCAAGAAGCATCAATGGATGGCAGATCGAGGGGGACACTTTGACGAGGAGCATCAAGTATCTCCCTACAAAATTCTTCTTTGTTTCAAAACAAGGTAACGGCGCACTGGAGAAACTGGACACCACCTGGGCTGACTGCTCACAGCCGTCAACGCTGGTGAGGGCCGGATAGAGGCCACATGCCTCTAGGGGTGACGCCCTGAGAAGGACACCGGCACCTCTGTACTGTTCTGGCTACGAACCTGCATCCCGAATCCAGTCCTGAGGAAACATCACGCGTGACAGGAAGAATGTTGTGTTTAAGAAGGGGGGAGGGGCACCGCATCAAAAAAATTCAAGCTCATTAAAAAAATTGGCAGAGGAAATTCTTGGATGACAAAGGACTGAAGCCACCTAAATGCAGTACCTGACTTGTGATTGGATCCTGTCCCGGAGGGACAGCTTAAAGGACATTATTGGGTCAATTTCACAAAACTGGAGTAGATTAGACAAAAGGGTTGTATCAGTGTTAGTCTCCTAAAATGGGTACCTACCGTGGTGATGGAAGATTTCCCTCTTATTAACACACGTGTCAGAATTTAAGGGTAAAAATAATATTCTTTGCAAAATTCCTTTAATCCGCTTTCTGTATCCTTTCATTCATAAAAATGACTATATATAGTTCACTTTCTTCACTATTAGACATTTTATGTCCAATTTACAAAACCCCAGTTAAGTAAATATTTGCCTCTTGAGAAATGGGGAAGATATTTCCGCGTAAAGGCCTGTGGAAAAAAAGAACATTTCCTCGCTTCCCTTTCCTAAAAAGTGCAGCTGCTAAGGCTGTAAAAATACTTTAACATAAGCAGGTTTTTACAATATATCTGTATTTTGCTCCTTTTCTCCATTTTGTGTTTCTCATGTTGTGGTCTGGAGCACAGAAGCTGTACCTGCCAGCACCCCAGGGCACCAGGGGGACCTGGAATTTCTGATCGTGAGGACGCTCAGGTCCCAGAGCAATGGTGGGTCAGGAGAGCACGGCGCGTGAAGGGATTTTATGTGCACGTGCAGAACGCCAGAGCCCTGACAAAACATGCAGAGCCGCCTCTGCCTCCCTATTCAACTTTCCATCCCGCGCCCTTTCCAAGGGTTCCTTTCCCTGACCTCTGGCTTTCCCTGTTCCCCAGCATTCGGGTGACTTCATCCAGCGTGTGTAACTCAGGCCTTCAAGAATCATGCAAAGCCAATTAAATGATGTCATGCCCTGGCATCTCCCATCCAGTGCCCTGTGGTTTCCGGCTACGCAGCCGCCGTTTCACTGCACACGGAGGGACCTGGGCCTCCGGTTTCTAAAGCGCCTTCTTCCTGAGTAGTTTAACTGAAAGAAGGTGGATGCCAGCGCATCAGAAGCTCCTTTCCTCGTTGTTCATTCGCATGAAATCTCCCAGTCATCTGCAAAAGGAATGCTGAGAGGCTTTGTTGGGCCAAAACACTGGAGAGGGAAGAAGATGACAACTGGGTTTCAAAAGAGACAGATGAAACTTTCCTAAGATGAAAAACTTCTGAGAACATCCACAGGTGGCTGGTGTGCCAAAGAGGTCCCAGCAGCTAGCCACAGCGATTCGTGCACTAGTGCAGACAGAGCTCTTGACTTCATGCTTTAAAATAAAATGACCCAAATGTAATTATTAAAGCTTATGAATGTATTTGTTCTGGGTCAGTAACCCTCTGGCTGCAGGGGCTTTTTACATAAGGCCCATGAGGATTAGAGCTGTCTTTTTAAAATACTTTGATTCTTTTCTGGGGGCAGGAAGAAAGCACCAGACAAACGGCTTGTTTTAATCATCGCATCCTGTTAAGAACCGCTTGCTATCTAATTTTTAAAGAATTAGCTTAATTTTGCAGAAGAAGTAGCATCAGAGCAATAGAGCACATATCCTCAGCACTTAACACCAGTGAGTTGATATTTTTAAAAGTGACATCGTGGAGGCTTATCTAGTTGTGGTGGAAAGACAAGTGGTTTTGGGAAACTCTCATGGCTTTCTCCTTTGTTGGCTAAAGTACAAAAAAGCAAGGTAGAAAGAAAGAAGGAAAAGTTTAAAAATTATATATCTAAAATTTTATTTGTGTATGGATGAAAAGTTGTCTTGATATATTTCTTCAGAAACTTTTATTACTTAAAAAAAATTTAGAAACTCAGGGGCTAAAAATAAGTTTTTTCCTAGAATACATTTTTGATTTGAGAAGTTTGGTGAATTTATCAATTTAAAAGAGGTATTGAGGGAGAGTCTTTTCTTATGTGAGATCCTGAGAACCCATGTCTTAGAATTAGAAACATACCTCTTAGTTATTAATAGGCTTTAATTTCCCTTTCTTGCTGCCTTTTGTAAACGTAGCTGTACTCCTTAACATGCACAACTGGAGAGTGTCTCTCAGCTAAATGTAGGCTCTTCCCTGTATGCAGGTGGGGTTGTACTTTGTCGAGTCTGTTGTCATTTTTCTTCTTAAAATTGTGTTGATACAATTTCAAATCAGTTCTTGAGACCACATTTATTTAATGGCTTGTCTAATCTTGCTTTACAATCGGATGTGAGAAACTAAATAATAAGCAATATTTAAGCATGCGACTATGACTGTTTTTACGCTCCTGTAAAACACAGAACAAAACCACAAATGAGAAATCTTTTGAGAATGAAATCTGAGCATCTTTTATGCAGAAGAATCTCAAGGAGCATTTCAGCTGAGGGTACGGCCACGCGGACCTCCAGAGTCTCTCTCTGGGGTTATCCTTGGACACGCTTTTCCACACACACTCTTGCCCGTTCTCTTTCATTTATACTCATTGAAGAGCAATGTGGACCATCTATCCTATGCTCCCCGCCCTGCCAGGTACTGGGATAGAGACAGAAATGCCAACAGCCCCTGCCTTCAGGGGGCTCCCAAGCTGTGGGAGAGGAGAGATGGCCATCGGATGGCTAAACCTGCGCACAGAGGCTGGAGCCACTGGGGGCGGTCAGGACGTCAGGCTGTGCCGCGTTTTCTGGGAAAAAATCCCTTCCGGTCTCTGGGGACTTTACTCACATCCCGACCTGCTTAGCCTTGTGCTTTACCAGTGAGTGGACCTGTTCCACAAGCTTCTAATCCTGATGAAATATAGAGTGTTAGTGCCTTGAATATTATAACCATTCCTTTGCATTACGGATTTTGGTAACTGAGAGGAAGAGTAGTTAAAATCCCATAGGCTGTTTCAAAAGACAGACTGTTTTTTTTTTTTCTTTCTTTTTAGGTTCTTTTCCCATTATAGGCCATTACAGAGTATTGAGTAGAGTTCCCTGGGCTCTACAGCAGGTTCTTATTAGTTATCTATTTTATATGTAGTAGTGTGTATATGTCAATCCCAACCTCCCAATTTATCCCTCCATCCCCTCACCCCCATAAGTTTGTTTTCTACATCTGTGACTCTTCTTCCGTTTAGTATAACTGATTCACTTTGCTGTACACCTGAAACTAACACAACATTATAAATCAACTCTACTCCAATAAATTTTTTTTTTAAAAAAGCAAAAGACAGACTTTTCTCCTCAGCTCCAGAATACAGATATCCAAGAGGTGATTGGTAATTTCAGCCAGGAAGAGAACTCAAGAAAGTTTACTGAAACTTTTGACCATGTACCATAAAACACCGTAACAAGAAACCTGTAAAATTGTGCTGTTTCTAAGGTTCTAATGGGGAAATCTTTCAGTTAAATAAAAGGACTGCTTTACTCTTTTCCTGGATCTGGGGTGTTAGACACACATGGCCCTAATACTTCCTTTTCATTAGGATGAAGCTGACATACTTGTTTATGGGTAAAAATGACCCTGTGAAGAATTCTTATGTCATACCCCACAGACACAGTGTCTTAGTCAGACTTGACAGTCTTACCAGAAAGTCCACAGTGAAGAACTAGGAGCCTAGAGCAATGCTTCCAGGATGTGCCTGGTCATTGGAATCACCTAGAATGCTTGTTAGAAATACATATAACTAGACCCCACTCTAGACCTGTTACATCCGAATAGCCAAGGAAGGGGCCGGTGAAACTGTGTTTTTAAGACTTTTACTTTGGAGATAATTGTAGATTCACGTGAAGTTCCAAGAAATAGTACAGAGTTGTCCTGTATACCCTACACGCGGGTTCCCCCAGTGATAACATCCTGTATAATTATGGTACAGTATCACAACCAGGCTATATTCACGAATTGTGGTGTGTGTGTGTGTGTGTGTGTGTGTGCGTGTGTGCGTGCATTTGATTCTCTGCAGTTTCATCACATCACATGTGCAGATCTGTGTAACCACCAGTCAAGATACAGAACTGTTCCATAACCACAAGGCTCTCTCCTGCTACCCTTTAATAGCTACATTCACCTCTCCCCACTCACCACGTCCCTGAACCCTGCAAGCACTAACCTGCTCCCCATCTCTATAATTTTGCCATTTCAAGAATGTTCTATAAATGAAATCATACATTGTGTAATCTTTGGGGATTTCCTTTTCTCACTCAGCCTAATTCTCTTGAGCTTCATTTAAGTCACTGCATGCACGAATGGTATATTCCTTTTTATTGTTGAGTAGAATTCCATGGTGTGAATGGACCACTGTTTGTTTAACCATTCACCTGTTGAAGGACATCTGTGTTGTTTCCAGTTTGGGGCTGCTGTAAATAAAACTGCTATGAACCTTTTGTGGTTTTATATATTATTATTATTATATTTCAGCCATTCTGATAAGTATGTAGTGATGTCTCATTTTGGTTTTAACTTGCATTTCCTTAATGTCTAATGACACTGAACATCTTCTCACGTGCTTATTTGTCATCTGCATTCCTTCTTCTGTGAAATGTCTGTTCACATTTTGTGCCCATGTTCTAAATCAGAGTGTTTGTTTACTGTTGAGTTTTGAGAGTTCTTTATATATTCTAGAGAGGGACCATTGTCGGATTTGTGGTTTGAAATATTTTTTTACTAGTCAGTGGCATCATCGGCAGGCGGACTCTCAACCACTGCGCCACCAGGGAAGCCCGGCATGTCTTTTAATACTCTTAACAAGATTATTTGCAGAGCAAAAGTTTTCATTTTGATCAGGTACGACATTAATTTCTTTCTTTTACAGCATATGCTTTAGGTGTCAAGGCTAATAGCTCTTCATGTAGCCCTGGGTCCTAAAGATTTTTTTGCTCTTTTGAAAGTTTTATAGTTTTCCATTTTACATTTTAGTTCATGATCCATTTCGAATTCATTTTTGTATAAGATGTGAGGTTCAAGTTGAAGTTTATTATTATATTTTCCTCTGGAGGTCCAATTGTTCCAGTACCAATTATTGACAAGACTAACCTTCCTTTACTGCTTTTGTACTCTTGTAGAAAATCAGTTGGGCCTATTTGTCTGGATCTATTTCTGGTTTCTTTATTCTGTTTCATTGATCTCTGTGTCTACCTCCCATCTTGATTGCTGTAGCTGTTTACTAAGTCTTAAAATTGGGTAGATTGATTCCTCCCACATTTCTTTTGCAAAATTTGCCTTTGCCTTTCCATATATTTTATTTATTTGTTAACTTTTTATTGAGGTATAGTTGATGTACGATATAAGTTTCAGGTATACAACATAGTGATTCACAGTTTTTAAAGGTTATATTCCATTTATAGTTATTATAAAATACTGATTACAGGGGCTTACCTGGTGGCGCAGTGGT
>NC_041223.1:4571295-4619051 GCF_002837175.3 Physeter macrocephalus | reverse complement strand
ATCCCACGTGCCGTGGAGCGGCTGGGCCCGTGAGCCATGGCCGCTGAGCCTGCGCGTCCGGAGCCTGTGCTCCGCAACAGGAGAGACCACAACAGAGGGAGGCCCGCATGCCCCAAAAAAAAAAAAAAAAAAAAAAAAAAATACTGATTACATTCCCTGTGTTGTACTATATGTCCTTGTAGCTTATTTATTTTATGCATAGTAGTGACCCCAAAGAGAAAACATGTGAAAATGTTTGTATATATATATATATATATATATATATATACATACACACAAAACAATTAAATTAAAAACAATAAGATCAAAGTGAATTAAGATTGTAAAGAGATGAAAATTATGATGGGGAAAAAATGGAAAATAAAGGTAGATGTAGGTCTCATAAAACAAGGGCATTTAGTGAAATGAAGAATATGTTTACAGTGTCCCTTTCTAAATCTATGAAAAGGAAAAACAAATCAAACCAAAACCCTTCACCATTCCTGGTTGTGAGTATTTGCTTGGAGTGGGTGGGTTGAGAGAATCTCTAGCTGGGAGCCAGCAGCTTCTGTGTAGCTGGTCATGAAAGCTTGCCCAATATCTTTTGAGCACATCAACACACACAAGAAAACAAACAAGCAAATAAACCAACAAGCAAATAAATAGAAACATGAATAATCAAATAAGTGTACATTTTAAAAAGGGACCATCTTAAAATGCCACATTCTATTTTGACTGCACTATTTCCTTTAGAAAGACACTTTATTTAAATAAAGTCTAAAGTGTATAGGACTCTTGGTCGGCTTCCACTTCTTTTTCTAGTTTGACATGTCAATATCCTTCTACATGAACCCCCTTGCAACCGGCAGGCTTCTTGTCCTAAAGTGTGCTTTCTCTTTTCTTGCTGGCATTAATGAGAGTTCCCTCTGGATTCAGGAGTGCCCTTTGTTCTTATTTTGCTGTCAAATTCCTACTGTTTTTCAAGACCTAGATCAAAATCTTCTGTTTGGCACACAGCTCTCTTCCTCTTTGGAATTCTGATTTTAGTTCTTTGGCATGTGCATTTGCAGTCTACTTGGATCTGCTGTGTCATATGCCCCAACCAGGGGATAATCCCATGGAGGGCCTCACACATTTCCTGGAAGCCATGTATTTAGTGGAAAAGTGCTTAGTCAACATTTGTTCTTCGTAACAGTGATAGTGATTATGATAATCAGCTCTTCTCTTCATTATCATTCATGTTGTTGTTTTCTGGCTTCACCAGTCCCCAAAAAAGTTTTCATGGGGTTGCAAATGCTGCTTTTAGCATCATGGTTTCCAAGTTTTGAGTAAAGAGATAGCACATTCCTTTCTTAAGCACACAATAAACTTCCCTCTGTGAGGTTTAGAAGACTAGAGAGGGGAAAGCAATGCTGCTTTACTATAATTTTTATCACACCATAACATGTCACCAGAAAACAGTAAGCCAGTATGCCAACAGTAAGTTGGCTGTGGACAGTTCTATGTCAATTAAGCTGGCCTATGGCAGGAGATATGGTGCTTGCTGCTACTTGACAATTTTAGATAATTTTAAAAAATGCAACCTTTGCGCTATCAGTGTCTCTCTTTCTCTCTCACTCCCTGTTTTGTTTTGTTTTGTTTTGTTTTGTTTTGGCTTTTACTTTCCTGAACTGATACACACTACACTAGGGTAATAAGGAATCCTAGAAAGCAGTGAGTGACCACAGTTCCCAAGGAATCTCTGATTGCAACCCCAGCTGGAAGCTGCCTAATTATATTTCGGAACCTGGTTAATAGAACTAATCAAGAGAACTCAGAAAGTGGGCACAGCGCATTAATCTGCTTGTGTTCACTTTTTAATGTTCTGAGCCCTGGAGTGTTAGCTATTTTTGTGTATTCTTGAGTAAGTAAATGAAGAGAGGTGAGAAGATCAGTTTTTCTGAAGCTTACAAGGAATTTGATTTACAATGAGATCTTTTAGTGAGTGACAGTATTATAGAAACTCTTTCTTGGATTAATTCAGGTCCTCTGAGAAGCAAATGCCAAGAGAGCATCACATCTGCAGGAGATTTACATGGGAGTGTCTGGGAAGGGCAGGGAGAAGGGGCTGGAGGAGGTAAGGAGAGCTTCAGATGATGATGATGCAGCTCCGACATCTCTCGGAGCGGAAGGAGGAAGAAAAGTGGGTAGAAGAGCTTCAGACACAGCACAGTTCATGAAAGGCTCAGTGGCCGCTGTGACTCCCTGAGCAGAGGTCAAGCACCAGAGGAGAGGGAGCCCGTGGTGGCAGAAATGCCCTTGTGCTGGTGCCTGGCCCTGTTCCTTGTCTGGGGGTGGTCTCGACACGGTCACCACGGCAGATATGAGGGTGCAACAGCTGGAGGTAACCGTCAGCTGTGTTCCCAGTGTTCCATCAACTCTCGTGCAGGGGGGGCCCCCTTGTGCACAGATCCACTTCTCATGCATGTCTGGGGAGCAACCCTCACTGTCCCTGTGAGCTGCTCTTCCTGAAGGGACACTTAGAAGAGGGGGGCTCATGTGACAAACTGCCCCTTGTCTTGGGGTTGCCCCTTGTCTTGGGGTAGCTCCTTGTCCTCATGGCCCCCCCACTGTCCCTTCTCATGTCCCCCCCACCCCACCAAGCTGGCGCTTCTGTGGTCTTGGAGGCTGTATTAGTTTCCTGTGGCTGCTATAACAAAGCACCACAAACAGTAGAAATTCCCTCGGGTTGTGGAGGCCAGAAGTCCAAAATCAGCAGGTCTCCAAACCTCCACTCACCACCTGTTTTTTTCAGACACTCCTGATACCATATGTAGCACTTCAGGTCCTTCAAGAAGCAGATTTCAGAACAGAACTAGACATGCATAGTAGTTTCCTAGGGCTGCCATAACAGAGTCCCCAAAACTGGTGGCTTAACCAACAGAAGTGTATCATTTCACAGCTCTGGAGGCCAGAAGTCCAAGATCAAGGTGTCAGCAGGTTGGTTCCTTCTCAGCATCTGTTCCAGTCCTATATCTTTGACTTTTAGATGGCCATCTCTTCCCTGTGTCTCTTTATATTAACTTCCCTCTGTGCGTATCTATCTCCAAATTTCCTATTTTTATAGGGACACCAGTCATACTGAATTAGGGCCACCCTAAAGACCACATTTTAACTTGGTTACCTCTGTTGAGGTCCTGGGGGTTGAATGTCAACCCATAGATTAGAGGAAAGAATTCAGCCAATAACAACATGCAAGAAGGTATTGGGGAAATTCCTGTGAAGCGTGGAGAGGGGGGGACAGTGAGAATAGCCAAGGGGTGCCTTCAAAATGTGGTGAAGGTCTGGGACACAGGGGCAGACAGTGCTGGGGGGAAGAGCTTCAGACTGCCAGGCGGTTGAGAGGACGCCTTGGCCAGGCCTTGGGGTGGGTCCCTGAGCAGATGTCATGTCCTGTTATTAGCAGATGCCCCCAAGTAATCCATCCCTCCTTGAGGACCCTGTCTTCCTTGACCAGCCTTTCAGTTTTTTAGGACTCTGGGTCCAATAGATTGTGTCTTCCACATATGGAGAACATAGTGTTTATACCACAGCTGATTAAATATTTGGGAAGTAGGTAGAAGAGAGAATTAGAAGCAATGACCAAGGACCCTGGATTTGGATGCAGGCTCACACAGATCAGGTGGCAGTTACCAAAGAGGAGCCCTGGGTGACAGAGGGGAGAGGTGAACGGTGCCTGCACAACGAAACTGCCCAGCCTGCTGGCCTGGTCTTCATGGGAGCAGGTGTTTGGGTTTTCCAGGACCTGCTTTTATCAGATGGCTTAATATGTGCTTTTTGATAGAATGGACACAAAGCATATCAGAGAAATGTTATTTATTCTCTTGCAGGAGTTCAAGGTAACTATTCTCTGGGAGAAGAAAGCACAGTAATGAAAGCCTCTTTCTATTCACCATCGATTATTCTGAGAGGAGTTGACATGGCAACACCTTGGAGGTTATGTCTTCAGCCCTTTGACTTCCAGGGACTCCAGAGCCTTGGGCATCCTCGAAAATGTGTCAGCTTGTTTTCTGCTCCCTCACCCCTGGGTCACACGTCGTCCTGCGAGACTTTTCCTCTCCTGTCTTTCTTTTTGACAAGACGAGACAAAGTTTTGAAATCTTCCTCTAAACCATATGATTGGGTATGTTTTCAAAAGCATGACCTTATTTATTATGGAAGCTCTGTTATTCTTCCTCTACATTTCTATACGTTCCTCAGGAGCACGGATCTTTTTTTTTTTTTTTTTTTTTTTGAAATTTTGAATGCAAAGGATCACAGATTTGTTTCCCAAAGGCCCCTCCACGGTTCCCTCTTATCTGCTCTGTCCTTTCCCAGCCGACACCACCCCCAAGGGGGGGAAAAACTGGCTTCCTTTTCCCTTTAATCCTTGCCCTCCCTTTCAAGCATTTGCTACTCTTTACGCCAAAACTGAAGTGTAGAAACCCGGTGTTGTCATGGCAGTCTTGTTGTGGGCCTTTGCTGGGTTTGAGTTTTAAACTTTGAAAAAGATAGAATGGCCTCAAAGAAGCCGGAGGGAGACAGCAAGAAAGAGAAAGAGGAGAAAAATAAAACAGGGCATCAGCCTAAGAAGGGGAGAGAGCAGGGAAAAGCAGGGCAAAACCCTGAAAATGCATTCACGGTGACATCACTGCCTTTCCCACAGAGGCCATTGACTTGGGAGGCCCAGCGTCCATTCACCGTCCTAAAGCCGGCTCTCCAGGGCCGGGGAGGCATCTCACTCTTCCTGAATGCCTTTTTTGTTGGGAAACAGTGGACTGTTTCTGAAGGCCTGCATAAATGCCTGAGTAATTCACTGCAGTTGCCAGGAAGTCTGAGGCACTTGTGAGCTAACAATGGGAAACTTTATCTCCCACCCCGTGCTGGAAGTTCCAGCTGTAGGTCCGAATTCTAATAAGGGCTTTGCTCCTGCCTCTGAGGTTATGGTAATATTTTATCCATCTTTTTTCATTAAGACACAGTCATGGCTGCTATTGAGCACTGGAGGCCAGTCCTGAGGAATGAGGTGTATTGGGGTGGGGGGAAGATGAATAAAAATAAGAGGAAGGAAGAAAGAAAATAGCTTCTCGAGTACCTTGATGGCTTTGCTACTTAATATGAAACTCTAAACTGACTTAGAGAAGATAAAAATTTCACTCTGACCCATGAATCCCTGAGCCAGGGAGATTACTTTGGGGGAATTTTTCATGTTTCAATTACTGTCTCTCTTGTCTCCTTTGTAGCAGAATCATCAGCAGCTGAGGCTGGCGATGTGCTCAGAATTTGCGTGAGGCTGTTAGGTTTCTCTTCACTTTCATATTTGCAGGCAAATGACTCTTTATTGCTTACCAATTTCATATTCCATATATTCCAATACAACAGTGCCCCCTCATCTGTGCTTTCGCCTTCTAAGGTTTCCGGTACCTGCTGTTAAGCACAGTCCAAAAATATTAAATAGAAAATTCCAGAAATAGACGGTTTTCAATTGCGTGCCACCTTTCTGAGTAGCGGGATGAAATCTCCCGCTGTCCCGCTCGATCCGCCCGGGATGTGAATCATCCCTTTGTCCAGCATGTCCTGCCTTTTGGTCACTTAGTAGCTCGGTCATCAGATCAGCTCAACAGTGCTGGTGTTCAAGTGACCCTAGTTTTACTGCCTTATGGCCCCAAAGCACAATAGGAGTGATGTGGCAATTCGGGTCCGCCAATGCCTTAACGTGTTTCCTTTCAGTGAAAATGTGAAAGTTCTCGAATTAATAAGGAAAGGAAAAAAAATCATCTGCTGAGGTTGCTAAGATCTACAATAAGAAGGAATCTTCTATCTGTGAAACTGTGAAGAAGGAAAAAGAAATTCGTGCTAGTTGTGCTGTCACACCTCACACTGCAAAATATTAAGGCCAGAGGGTGATAAGTGCTCAGTTAAGATGCAAAAGACAATATTCTGAGACAGAGAGAGACCACATTTACATAACTTTTATTACAGTGTAGTGTTATAATCATTCTACTTTGTTATTAGTTATTGTGTTAATCTCTTAATGTGGCTAATTTATAAATGAAACTTTATCATGGATATGTACGTACAAGAAAAAACTAGTACATGTAGGGTTTGGAATTGTCTGTGGTTTCAGGCATCCACTGGGGGGCTTGGAACAGATCCCCTGTGGATGAAGGGGGATGACTGCACTTTCTTTAAAGAATGGTTCTTAGCTGGATGAAAACTTGAAGTTATTATTAACTCCCTGCCTTGTAGATTCTGAAGACACACCCACAAAAGTGCCATTGAAGGAGGTCACGGTCATTCATCTGCTGGAAGACCCTAGAAGGACATTTTCTAGTGACTAGTTACAGTGAGGACAGATATTTTAAAGAACTTACTCTGTGCCAGGTGCTTTCATGCTTATTCCCTTGGTTAATCTCCATCACCACGCTGGGATAAGCAGTATTATACTATTTTAAATGCATACAAACTAACAGTTACTAATGCACGGCTATATTTGTAGCAGAGCTCCATTTCTTCCATTACTAAAGTCGACACTCAGGTTTCTTATGTTCATATATTCTTGTTGGGAGAAGCTGCCCCTTTCCACACCACCATGGCAACAACATCCAATGAGGAAGCTACACAGAAAAAGACGCACAAAGAAGTGCACTCTCAAATTTGAAATCCTTCCCATGAGACAAAGAAGAATGGAAAACCTGGACTGCATTGATACAAAATCATTGTAAGAAAATAGAAAATATGGATCAACACACATAAGCAGAAGAAAATTCTCTAAAAAAGTTAACCATGAAGCAGAAGAACATTGTAACATAGCAACTGAAACTGAATTAAACATACTCAAACAAGTGTTTGAAGGTATGAAGAAAACGTCTTAGACCGCAAACTTAAAAATGAAAAATAGAACTAGGGAACATAACAAAAAAATATTAGAGTTACTGGAACTCCGAGGAGGAATAGGAGAAAATGACACAATCACCTAAAGAAATAGAGGCTAAATTATAAGGTGATCAAAGATGAGTAGAATGAACTAAAAATTTAATAAAAGTCAGTAAAAACAAAACGTTAAGGAATATAACCAAGAGAATAAAATTAAGATACAGAAGGAAATAAAAGGGTGAGAGAGAAAATGGCTGATAAGTTAAAGAAGATGCAAGCACGTGTGTTGTTCAGTTTAACTTTCAATTTGGCCAGCCTATGGTGCCTGATTACTTAATCAAACACTAATCCAGGTGTTGCTGTGAAAATATTTTGTAGATGTGGTTAACATCTGCAGTCAATTAACTGTATTTAAATATTTTTTGTTGCTGTACAACATGAGGAATATAGCCAATATTTTGTAGTAACTGTAAATGGAAAGTAACCTTTAAAAATTGTATTGAAAATACAGTCCATTAACTTTAAGAAAGGAGGTTATTCTGGATCCGGTGGGTGGGCCTCATCCCATCAGTGGAAGGCCTTCAGTGCAAAAATCGAGGTTTCCCAGAAAAGAAGAAATTCTGCCTCAAGACTGCAGCATCAACTTCTACCTGTGCTCCTACCCTATTGATGGGCCCTACAAGTCTTAGACTTTCCAGTCCCACAATGGCATGAGCCATATTCTTAAAATAATTCTATGTGTATATAATATACTGATTCCATTCCTCTGGAGGAGAATATAAATACGTATATATGGAAGAAGCTGGTGCTGGCAATTTCGCTAAAGTTGACCCTCGTATATACAGAAAGCTTAACCAGTCAGTTTCCATAGAATAAGTAGAAAAACAAATTGGTACAGCTCCTCAAAAAAGCATCAAGCAAAATAGGAATACATATGTATATGTAACCAAAGTGTCCCAATGCTACATAAATTGTTTTGGAACTTAGATGACGAAAGAGACTTCCAGACTTTTTATGAAGAATGGTAACAATGGTAGCTAAACTTAAGAAAGAAAACACAACAAAGAAAATGAGAGACCAATTTCACTTACTCATACTGACGCAAAAATCAACGTTAAAATGTTATTGAACAGATTCCAACATCACATTCAGAAAACAATTCATTATGCCCACATGTGATTTTATTCCAGAATTTAGGGATGATTCTATATTAGGGAACTTTATTAATATAAATCACCATATAATTAGGTCTAAAGAGACAAATCATATGACTATTTCCAGAGATGAAAAAAATAGCCTTTTAAAAAATTCAACTTTATTAAAAAAAATATCTCTTGAAGAAGTAGAAGTGGAAATAGTGATCCTTAATTTGATGGAAAAAGCGTACATAGTAAACTCCATCCTAATTCTAAATTCTTTCTTAATGTTTCTAGGGAAACACTAGAGCTATTCCTATTAAGTTCAGGAACAAGGCAAGAATTCCCACCATTTCCACTTCTTCTGGAAGTTTGGCCAATGTAATTAAACTAGAAACTAGAAAAAATATTTGAAGGCAAAAGAATTGGAAAAAAAGAAATAAATCTCTTTGCAGGTGACATGATAGTATACCTGAAAAGTCCAAGAGAATTAACAAAACTAATTTAATCAAAAATAATTATTGGGAGACAAAATTAACATGGAAAAATCAATAGCCTTTACATACATGGATAATAACCAGTTAGAACATATAATAAATGAGAAAATCCGAAGTATGATAGCAATAGGAGATAAAACACACAGGAGTAAACTTTAAAATAATTGATTAAGACCCATCTGAAAAATACCCAATAGGAAATGGACATGTTTCAACATTATCAACGTGACAATTCTTCCTATGACCCAATTATATATTAGAAATCTAGTATAATATAAAAGTGGTGAGGGCAAAAGTAGACTTTTTAATAAATGACATTGGAATAACTGAACAATCATTGTGAAAATGATAAATTTAGATCCATTCCCCACACATACACAAAAATAAACTCTAAATGAGTTAGAGATATACATATAAAAGTGAAATTATGTGAGCTCTTAAAAGGATGAATTCTTCTATAGCTTGAGTATGAAAAAAAATTCTAACAATTCAAAATCCAGAGGTAATAAATGAAGATTGTTAAGTTTCCTACATTAACCACCGCCTCCCCAAAAAGCTCCTCTTTCCATGGCAGAAAACAACATTTATAAGGTCAAAAGACAAATAAACTGGGAAAAAAAACAGATGAAGAATTATATACCTAATATGCAATATCCTATATATATTGGAAGAAAAAGTCAAAAAATCTTATAGAAATGTGGATACAAGTCGTTCAAGAATAGAAAAATTGACAAAAGATGTGACAATGACATTTATTTATATGCAAAATGTATTCAATTTACTCATAATAAGAAAAACATAAATTAAAACTACACTGAGATATCATTTCTCACCCATCTATTTGGACAAAATTTAAGAGCTTGACAATTTACTCTGTTAGCAAGGTTGTCTCAAAACATTCATCCCTGGTGGGAATTCAAATGGTTCCCATGGAGGGGAATTTGACAATATCTAACACAACTACATACGTATTTATTCTTCAACCTAGAAATCCCACTTCTAGAAATTTACCCTAAAGATATATCTCCAATAATACATCACAAAATAAACCTTTCTGAGATTACCTTCGTGTAGTTTTGAGATCTGAAAGCATCTTAATATTCTAAATATCAAAAATAAAATTGAAACAAGAAAAGGGGGGAAATGGAACTGAAAGCAAACTGAAACAAACGAATGCAACCGCATTTAAAATGAATAGCAAAACAGCACTGAGGGGGGAGGAGGAAACTTTGAAGTAACTTATGAACAGTGTTGACCACACATCCTCAGCCTTGGGGCAGGGGGGTGGGTGGGACGGGGAAATAACTGCCGACAAATCCTCAACTCAACTCTTCATCCAGTACCTGCATTTTGCATCTAGTTGTGGCATGGGTGAGTCGATGCTGAAACTGTATTAGATCTCTCATAGGACTGAGCAAATAAGCAAATGGAAAGATGTTGGAAACCAGTCTTCTTATTGTAAAAGAATGAAGATATATATATATAATGTATAATGTGTATAGATAGTATATATACACACTATATATTACGCATTAATATTATAATTTATTCTAATAATATTACATGTTGATATAAAACATTATATGAGCCTGTGTATGTATTATATACACATAATACACAAAATATACATGCAATGTATTACATATAATACTTGTATATACATATGAATTAATTTGGATTCAGTTGGAGTGAATTCGGTTGCAATTTGAAAAACTGGTATAAACTCAAGATTTCTAAGGTAAGAATATGTAAATGCATGCATATGTGTTATGTATGTATATGTACATATGTATGTGTATTGTGTGTGTTTTTATGTATCCCCCGCATACCTCTGTCTGCTGAAAGGGTGTAGCAGCATAGACACCCCAGAAGCAATGAACACACTTGGAATGCAGATCTTGGTGTCTAGTTCCATTCTCCTTTGAAGGGAACCAAAGCTTCCAGAGAAATGGTTGATTCCAATGCCAGGTCAAGGAAGGTACAAGATAAGCCTGGGATACTTTGTTAGCTCAGAAAATAAAGATTCAAAAAGTGATGGACAACTTATGGAAAGGACACAGAAACCAGTTTGCAAGGACTTTCTCTAATCAAGCTGCACAATTTGAGCACCAGAAAAATTGAGGAGGGTACTGAATTATAAATCCTGAAAAAAAAAAAAAGAAATCCATGAGCCTAGGTTGATAATAGATAGATAAATAAGTAAATGATCTCAAAGAACTTTTCTAGGGCTTCCAGAAGATGAAGACAAAGCAGCCCAGGGACCGAGTTTGTTTGGGTATCTTGCTGCTATGGGAGAGGCACATACCTACCTTGATTTGCTGGTTCAGAAAACAGTAGTTTAAAAATACCTGAGAATTTCAGTTGAATAAAAATGCCCAAAATATGTATGAGACATTTCACTGTACACAGTGATTTTGTGTGTTACATCTTTTTGATCTCTTCCCAACCAGCACTAAAAGGTGGAGATTGTTATCTTCACATTTCAGACCTGGGACTGGAGGCTTGGAGGGGTTACACTGATGCAAGACCACTCACCATCTAATTTGTAGGAGCCTGAAAGCAACTCCAAAATCTATGAGAACCGTCAAAATGTTAATAATATAGAAGGGGAAATGTGTGAGTATATTGTTTTTGTATTTTACCATGCAACTTTATCAGCTATTTGGAATCGCTCTTCATTTACTTCTTAGGACTTACTGATGGGAACACAGTTTTAAATGTGGTCTCTCTTCCAAATTCACATATGGCAAACATGATGTAGAGCAACATGTGCTCCCTGCAACCCTGCATCCTGGGAAGAGAAAGAGCAGGCATTGTGTGCCTTCCTCTGTGTGTGTGTGTGTGTGTGTGTGTGTGTGTGTGTGTGTGTGTGTGTAGATGTATAATTGCCTTTTCACTCATACTAAGTGTTTGGGATGAGCTTGGACAGTTTGTTTCCTTTCTGTCCACAAACAGGAACAGAACACACCCCTGTCTGGACTGGGCCCTCTTGCATTGTGTAATGACCTTGCTACTAGAGGAATCCAGCACAATTAGAAATTCTTTGAAGGGTGAAAATGACCTGAAACTACTGAGTTGTTTATTTCCTGGGAACAGAGCAGCTCTGGCAGTCTCTCTACCTGCTGCCTTAAGAAGGACACTGATCCCATAACTAACTGATCCTGATTTCAATTTGAACTGAAAGCCTTGATTAGTTAATTTATGTTTTAGGATGTTGGAATTCTGGAGGTGAAATTTCTCATCCTCTATTTTCTAAAATATTGGAACAGATAATCTGTTCCAACTGAGCTTCTTGTCTCCATGTACCTGGAATGTCACTGGGATACGTGGAAAATCGTCTCTTTAGAGGATCCCCTATGATGCTGAAGAGTGGGGAGATTCTCACAAAGACAAGTGCCTTCTTCCCTCTGAGTGCAGAGCTATAGCTCTGTACGGCAGGAAAAAGCTCTTTCAAGTTGATTGTAAACTGATCAAGAATCATCTTCTTTAATAGCTAAATCAACTTCAGAAATCCATGTAATTGAGGAACTATTCGCACCGCAGCTCTCCAAACTCCCTAAAGAATTCTAAAGAAGATTGTCACTGTTTGAAACTAAAGATGGGCTCAGCTTTGACATCCCTTCAAAATGAAAAGAATTAACTGACTCATTTCTCTCATAAAAATAGAAAAGCGACGAATAATGACCAAACTAGAGGAAAATTTTTATCTTTCCCTCCATCAATTACCCTGTAATGTCCCCTCTACCTACCATGTGTTGAGCCTTTAACTGGTGAGTATATGAAAATGGCACGTGGGTATTCATGGCGTGTGGTCAGGGATTCGGGAACAAGATGTGTCAGCCAAAGCATTGTCAGACCCAAGGTCAGCGATAACAAAACTCTTTGTTGACTTTTTCTTCAGAGTTTCTGTTTCTAAATTGGACACTTACCTAACAGATCTAAATGATTTTTAATTTTGAAAACTCAGCTGTGTGTATAGAATAACATATGTGAAGTTTCGCACATTTTGTGCCATGCATTCACACCAGTATAAATCTCTTAATTCCCCAGTATTTCTGTTATTGTTCATTTTTGTTGTAAGTCTAATGAAGATTATCACAAATTCTTATCTTGGAGAATGCTCACACCAATGTGAACATATTTATGTTCATTAACCCTACAGTAAGGGGGAAAGGTCTTCAGATAGAATGGAAAAAAAAGTCTACAAACTCTGCCAAGAAACACAAATCTTGTGTTTCTTGTGGGAGGACATATTAAGGGAAAAAAACCCTAAAATTTAGTGGTTTGTGTCCAAAAGGTAATAACAGCTCTTGTTGTCTGGCTGCTTTGTCCATTTCTCCACCACCCCACCCAGCCAATATCCTAAAGCCTTGCCTCCTGTTATCAATGTTCCTTTTTTACTTCCTTTCTCCATCTGTTTTCAAGATTTCATAACTTTCTAGTTCTATTTTTTTAAATAGCTTAAATGATTTTTCTCTTTGTTGTTTATCTTTCTGCCTTTGAATCTAGTCATAGAAACTGAGTTCTACATAATATTCCTGATGGTCGTAAACAGGTTCAGCATATTCAATTCTGTCTTCCGGAAAAAATCTTTTTCTATCTATCTATCTGTCTATCTATCTATCTATCATCTATCTATCTATCACCTATCTATCTATCTATCTACCTACCTACCTTTCTATCTATCAAACATATGTTCATTTTCTTGGCCTATTTCAGATGAAAATGAGTATTAGTAGTAAAATGGCCAATCGATTGTCCAGGAGTCTGGGGCGTCATAAAGAGGAAATCTGGTCTGTGGGAGTTGATGAAGACAGCCTCTATAAGTGGGGTTATAGAATGGACAAAGTATGAAATATAGAAATAGAGGAAAACCACACATTATTCTGATTGGCATAAATTTACATGAATGCAGACCCTAAACATTTGTTATTTATTGATCTTCCAGTAGTCAGAACCTCAGAGGAGTTTTAGCACATTAGGAAACATATTTTTGTCAGTTCTGAAAGTGGCATTGTCAGGGCACAAAACCATGTGGGGCACGGAACTGAACCATTTGGCCATGGCCTCAGGGACCCCATGGTGCATTGAGCTGGAGTTTATGACATGTCATGATCTGATCTTAGTCACGTGTCCATCTATTCACCAAATAAGATTTCTCAGCAGCAATTCCTGATAGAAGGCTTGGAAAAGGTGACAGATTTTCGAGATATTTAGAAAGAAGAAAAGACAACGCTTGATAATTTATTGGATGTGGAAGAGAGGGAAGGGGGCATTGAGGATGACTCGTCACTTAGATAAATGGGGGTGGTGATGCCACACTGAGATGGGCTATGGCAGATCAGAGGATATAAAGAGTTTTGCTTTGAGCTTGACAAGTGTGAGATGCTGGTGGGATTTCTAGGCAGAGGATTCTAAAAGGCTTTTAGACATATAGAGCTGGAACTCTACACCAAAAAACAGCAGTTGTGAGCTGTTCAATTACTAAATAAATAGTAATTAAAGTCAAAAGAGTGCATGCATCTCCAAAAGTGAGTAAAGAAAAAGCTCAGGGACTTCCCTGGTGGTCCAGTGGTGAAGAATCCACCTTCCAATGCACGGGACACGGGCTCTATCCTTGGTCAGGTAACTAAGATCCCACATGCCACGGAGCAACTAATCCCATGTGCCATAACTACTGAGCTCAAGCGCCTCAACTAGAGAGCCCACGTGCCACAAATTACAGAGCCCACACACTCTGGAGCCTGTGTATCACAACTAGAGAAGCGAAAACCCGCATGCCACAAATAGAGAGAAGCCCGCATGCCACAACGAAAGATCCCACATGCTGCAACAAATACCCCATGTGCTGCAACTAAGACCTGACACAGCCAACAAATAAGTAAATTAATTAATTAAATATTTTTTAAAAAAGAAAAAGCTCAGATGCAACTCTACCCCTCATCCCCAAAACTGTGTAATCAATGGATGGTGAGAGAAAAGCCTGTAGATTAAGATGTAGCTATAGAAGTAGAGGAAAACAGGGTCTTCAGGAAGACCAGGGACATAACAATACAGGAATATCCTAAGAATACAGGAATGCTCAACAGTGCAGAACATTTCAGTGGAGCCAATTCTTCAAGGTCTGGAAAGGATCCATTTAAGAACTCAGGTGTCATTGGTGATCTTGTCACGGGCCCCTTCAGTGGGGGAGGAAACCCAAGGATCAGGGATCATGGGTGCCGACACTGGCCGATATTAAAACACGCAGGTCTGTTCTGGACAAGGGAGCCCTGAGGGGCTATTATTCTCCAGTCTAGTATTTATGAGCCCGAAATTCCCCTGGCTGCTCTAAAAACAACTGAAGCTCCCTGTTGACTCACTAAAACAAGTTCCTGCAGGTTGAATTTTAACTTCTTGTGTAGATCTTTCCCTCTTCCATATCCTTTATAAACTTTCCTTTCCACTTTATTTGCGTATTGTTTTGTATCATTCTCCTCCATTTTACCTTCTTTTTCCAACCAAACTTAGCTTTACTAACCCAAACTGGCATCTGGTCCCTTGCTCTTGATGACTTCATTAAAAAGGAAAGAAACCTCTCAATGAACGCCACTCTGGAAGTCTAGGAACAGGGATGAGTATCTTCGACTCACTCTTGACCCCTTCTCCACCACTCTTTGGATCAACCGTGAGCCAGCCTTTTGCTCTGGGGCGGAATGGAGGGCTCTGCAGCATTTACAAGCATGGGTTTCTCTAAAATTCAGCCATTCATTACTTGCCAAGAGTCTCTTTTGATATGATTGTAGGAAAGGGAAACACAAAAGTTCAGGCATCCATTTCCTATCCACTTCTAAGCTCCAAGCTCCAGGCTCCATGCTGGGTCCCATGGTCCTACACTTTCAACTCCAGAAATCTCTTGCTGGCAGGTTTCCTCATGACTCTCCAGCATTTCCTGTTTCCCTCAACAGGAAACTCTGTGAAGGGGCTGTCCTCTGGTTCTTTCAGAGCTTCTGCTTCCCTCCAGAATAAGGAAATGCTATTATGCATATAGTTGGAAATTGAACAAAAGAAAACGAGCCCAATCAAACAATAATTCCCCAGCATACATCCCCCCCCCACGACACACACACAGGGTACTTTGGGGGTTTCAAACGCACTCAGACAGTCAGGACTACTTGGCCTAAAGTGGGTCTAATTTTCCAAAAGATAGAATGATGCAAGAACATAGGTCGCGTGGGAACCATGCTTCTGGAACTGGGCTCAGTGATTTGGGGCAAGTCATTTAAACTTCCTGAAGGGCGGATACCTCCTACAGTAAATGGGGATAATATCTTACCGGTTGTTTAAGGGATTAAGTGAGACAACTCATATTAAAAGTTTAGCACAGTGGCTGGCACACAGCAAAATACTCATCATCTGAAATAGTAATTATTCATTATCCTACTTTTCCTATTGCAAATAATGATGCTTTAAGAGTATGAGGGGGTCCATCCTGAGTATAAAGGTGTCATTTGAAGCAGCGCTATAAAGAAAACCTTAGGGGACAGAGTCCTCCTTGAGCTGTGGGTCTACAGGGTACCCAGGCACCGGTACACTGGGGAGTGCAAAGAACCGTATCAATAGCAGTTTGATCCAAGTCAGTTTATTTTTAGTGCCTTCAGTGTAGAAGGAGCTGCCATTCTGGTCCAATTGAGGTAAAGGTTTTTCCCTCTCTGCACTTATCCAAATATGAGAAACACTGGACTGTTTCTTTGCAGCACAGATACTGGGATTTTAAGTTGCATTTTCGACTTTCATTTGGAGGTTAGGGTTTGTGTAGGCAGAGCCTCAAAGCTCCTCAAATGAGTGAAAAACACCAGGCAAACAGCTCAGAACCGGGAGCAGTGTATGTTCGTTCGTCTAGCATCTGTGACCATGACACGAATCCTAGGTCCAAACCCAAGGAACATGCATCAGTCACTTCAGAGAGGCAGCTGCGTGCCCTCATCCCGCACGAAGCCTCCCGCAGCCCCACGTGAGCCTAGTATCGCAGGGGCCGCTGCAGCCGTGCGCTGTATCTTCAGCGGCATCCCCACCCTCAACATCCCAGGAGCGAGGACAGCTGATGTGAAGCAAGAACTCTGGTGTCTCTGTGGAGGGTGAAGGGCAGTTGATAACGTACAGAATACAAACAGCCAGGCGCTGGCCCATTTACTTAGGCAACTGGAAGCCCTTCCGACCTGGTCGCCATTTCATGCTAATAATGATAAAAAGGAATGGAAGTTGTGACGATTCCCTACCGTTTTCTGTTCTGCCCTCCCTCTTTGCCTCCACTTTTAAAGCTCTAAACCGCAGTCAGACATAATATGCAGACTTGGGGTTCACCGGGGTGATAGGCACAAGGGACTTTCTATAAGTGAAGCTCGCGGACGCTGCAAAACACTCCATCAAATGGACCCTGAGCATAAAACCAAAGTGGCCCGCGGGTGAGAGAAACACAAAACAGAATGAGAGTTAGGTAATGCTTCTCAGCGCTACTCCGAGGACTCTTCGGGAAGGCTGGGAAACATAGTGCAGGAAAGGGAAGCAGGAAGATGTTTCCGGCGAGAGCAGGCACCAAGCTATAAAGAGCAAAGAAGGGAGGAACAGGACCTGGCGGCGGCAGCAGGCCAGGAGAAGGGGCGCATCCCGAGTGCTGGAACATCTGCTTCCCAAGCTCAGAGCCCTGGGGGCCGCCGTGGAGGCACCGCTGGAAATCTGAGTTTTGGGTCTTTCATTAGTTTCCAGCTAATCGCTCAGGTCTTCTTCGGCCACAGAACTCGATGTGAAACCCACGTGCTTTATTGTCTCTCTGGGAAGGATAATTATTATCTACCAAGTTGCACTGTTACTTTAAAATAATGTGATGATTTCAAGTGAAGTCACCAACTTAGAAAATCGAATGTGGCAATTTGATTAACCTTATTTTAAGGAGTGTGGAGGTAATCAGAACAAAGGGCATTATTTTTTGTGAATTCAAGACTCCTTTCTCTTACATTCCTCTACCAGCTGTCCAGGCATGCCGCGTACAATATGTGTATGTGTTTCCAAGTGTGCATTAATTTTACGTATTTGATTCATAAATATATGTATGTCATTTATACATACGTGCATTCATAATCTGCAAATTCAGTTGGCTGTATGTAAAAAATATATACAGTAAGCTCTAACTGGAAAATGAGATCGCAAATAGACAAACCCTATATTCGTCCAAATTCTTTCCATCTCACTGTTACGCCCCAGCACCATCCTCTCGCTTTGGACCACTGCAAGCGCCTCCTAACCACTTCCTCTTCTTCCATCTTGCCCTCCTCCTACCTGGTCTCCACGTGGAGCTAGAGAAGTCTTTTAAAAAGTGGCAAATCATGATACCCCCTGGCTTTAAATCCTCTCATGAAAGGAGACCTATGAGTTAAAAAAGATCTAAGTGAAATATCAACCGGTTAAAATATATGAACCTTATTTGAATCCTATCCGAACAAACTAAAATAAAAATTATATACACATCAACTTTTAAACGGGGACACACTAGTTGATAATATTTATTTGTTACTCTTAAGGAATTATTCTTCAATGTTCAGGTATGATACGTGCCGACGTATTTATGGGAGAAATGCAATGATACCTGGAGGTTGCATTAAAATCTGGTCGGGATGGGAAGACTGGGTGGGGCTTGGAAATAAGGATGGTATGACTTTTTCACTGTTGAAGGCGGTGATGCCTGTCCGAGATGCACGATGCTCTTCTCTACACTTTTGAGTATGTTTAAAATTATCCTTAAAATCATCCGTATTCTTCAAACAAAAAATAGTAAGTAAAGCCCTCCATGATTTACCACTGCACTTTGGATACAAATCCAAGTCAGGTGCTTGACCTGGCTCTGCCGACTTCTCCATCCCTATCTGCAGGCTCTCCAGGACCCCACAGCCCACCATCTTGGCTTCTTAGGGCCTCTCCAACAGAAGACAGTGTATCCTTTCTCGGCCCAGAGCCTTTGTACTTGCCCTTCCCTCAGCCTGGAACATGGGCTCTCCAGCTCTCCACGTGGCTGGATTCTTCATATCACTCTGGCCTCCAATCAAATATCACTGTCATTCCCCTGGCCACCCACTCAAATGTGCTCTTACAATGTCTCTCATCGCCCTGCTTCATCTCCTTCCTATGCATCGCTTTTACTTGCTTTCTTGTTTATTACAGTCTTCCCTCACCAGACTGTAGCTTGTTGAAGGCTGAGACCTTCTTGTTCACTCTTCTTCCCCAGGCCTAGAATAGAGCCTGGTGCATGGCAGACATTCAATAAACACTCACTGAATGAATAAATATTTGTTATAATCTCCAGTGACAAAGCAAAATCTATTCCTGTGTGTGCTAGACCTTTCTTTTTTCTCTCTTTCCAATATTAGATTAATAGGGACAGAAAGAAATGCCAATTATTTTCATATTCTCTTTCTCTCTCTCTCATTGAAAATTACAAGGGGAGGAATAGATAAGAGAGAAGAGAATATGCACTCTTACCCTAAGGACAGTCCTGTTAGTGGCAATTCTGCTGAAAGGAGAGAAGCGGGGAATAATGACCGCAAAACCCAAAAGAGCCTCCACTTCTGTAGTTCTCAGGGATTCTGGTCAGGGGCTAGAAAGAGACGCCCGTATCCTGCTGCGGTCTGCAAGCCCTCCCGGCCACCCTGCCTCAGCTGCTTCCCCTCTTTCCTCCTTTCTTGAGCCTCTCTTCAAGGAGCTGATATAACCATGATCCAAACCCTCCAATCCAGTTGCAAATAAACTAGTAACTTGTTAGGGGATATCCCTTGAATAACGAAAATGGACATTTTTCTTTCAAAGGCAAACATATTTTACTGTTTTCTCTTATTTTCCAGACTCCATCACCCTCTACTGCAGCCCCTGCCCCCTGTGTCCTCTCCCCAGGTCCTCTTTGTATAAATACAGGGTCATATCGAAGATGTCGTTTCGATGTTCTACCAAATACCGTTAAAAATAAACCATATGTGTTACTTCAATTTTATATCTTGTTAGTCCAAAGCATAGGGCACGTTCTGCCTAAGGGGACAGGGTCACGGAAGCCATGGGGTTAAACTCATTTTTAATTTGTCCACAGATGGATGCACCCAGTTGTTCCTTTATCTGAGACGCGTACGTCCATAGGACTGCAATAAGAAATATTCAGGAAGCTGCATTCACTGTGAAATTTAACAAAGGGAATTAGCCACAGTGTGTGAACAGTAACTTTAAATAGCAGGAGCAACAAAGAGAACTGTAGCTGATAGAAGAAAACTAGTAATTACAGTATTAGTGCCCTTTGCACATTTTGCTGTATTAAAAGGTTGCTTTTACCTATCAAAATAGAGCAAAGTAAAATATAATTGAGACAAATTGCTTTTCTGGATAATTTTTACAAAATGGCCCAGTCAGTGTAAAATGTTCTCTCCCATAACACAACTTTTGATAGTAAAAATTAATTTTAAAATATTCTTTAAATTAAAAAAAATATTTTGATAGAGACTCTTTTTACCATGCCAGCCTCAAGGGAGGCAGGGTAACAAATCTCATTTTTCTGAGTCTTCATCCAGGAAGAATGGACTACAGCTTTTCTCTTTAATATTTAATCTAAACTTGATTAATTTTTTTTAAAGAATAAAAGATTCTGCATCTAATTATGCTCACCTCCAGGATTGCTCTAAAGCGTGGCTTATGTGATATAAGGCCCGCATAAAAGGCTGTATTATCTTGAGCTTTCATTATTATCATTTTAGTTCAGCCATATTTTTCTTTTTAAGCTTTAGAAAGCATTGATCTGAAACGAGCCCTCGCAGTGAAACTCTCTCACTGAGTAAGAATACGAGAGGGAACGCTTCGAAACAGCAGGGCTTCTGTTCCCCCGAGACTCATATCCAGGAGCCAGAGCTGCCGTCATTCCTCCTTCACCACCCAGCTGATGAGAAAGTAGGAAGAGTAGCCCAAGAAAATTTTCCCATAGTAACAGCTTTAGAATAAGACGCGCCGAGTCTTTCTCACAGAGCCCCGTGATGCTCCCTTCGGCTCACCTGATGAACTGCTTTCAGTTCTGAGCTAAACGTTTTAAGAAGGCCAAGAAGAGTCGCGTGAATATTCCAAGAAGGGTGACCAGTATCATAAGTGGAATGAAAATCAATAAGCTGTGAGTGCCTAGAAAATTCATCACTTCAGGGAGACACGGTGGATCTTCACTCTTTTGATGGTTGGTCAAGTGGAAGAAGAGGTAGACTTATTTTGTGAGATTCTAGAAGAGTAGAACTAAGATCAGCAGCTGGAAATTGCATGACGAAATTTCGTAGCTCAATATAAGAACTTTCTTAGCATTGGTTAGTTCTATGCAAAAAATTAAATAGATTTTCTTGCCAAGCAGGGAGCTCTTGGTCCCTGGCAGGGCTCCCAAGACATGGATTGGTGGCGTGGTCTTGTATGCTACTGCACCAGTCCTGGCGTGGGGTCAACCTCAACACTAGATGGCCACGTGGCAGAGACTGCTACCCAGCCACCACAATCCAGCCCCTGCCGTCCACAGTAAAGACTTATCACCGAGAAACAGCCGCGCAGCCGGGGGCTACAATTCTCAGCCTCCTTTGTATATAGTTGGGGTCTTGTGACTAGTTTTGACAGACCATTGGAATGTGAGCAGAAGTAATGTTTGTCATTTCTATGCCACAATAGTTAGGAAGCCAGTAAGTCTTCTTCATCCTTTCTTTCTCCATCTGCTGCTTGGAAGCTAAAGACTCCAAGGCCCTAGAGAAGGATTCAGGGTCAAGGAAGGAGCCTGGCACCTTGAAGCTGCCCAC
Source organism: Physeter macrocephalus (assembly GCF_002837175.3). NCBI lineage: Eukaryota > Metazoa > Chordata > Mammalia > Artiodactyla > Physeteridae > Physeter > Physeter macrocephalus. Next base: position 4,597,718 of record NC_041223.1, on the reverse strand, counting down.
AGGCCAACAACTCACCTGCTGAACTGATACATAGGCCGTGTTAAGCCAGTGAAATTTGGGGGAATATTTATTTTTTACAGCAGCTGGTCTGTTCCTACCTAATATATCCACTAAGTTTTCTTCCAAATGTAAAGAGTTGGTTGATTCTAAGTCGATGTGGGTTATTCTGGAACGTATAGACTATACAGGAAGTCTAGAAATTTCTTTTTTCAGACAATGACTTCCCCTAGGACAAGTGGCTATGAATCTATTTCAATTCCAACCCTAGTTAAGAACCCCAGCCCTGGGCAGTTTCAGCCAGACTCTTTCAAGCCGTCAGGGGGAAGATGCAACTCAGGAGGCGAGCCATTCCTTTCTACTCGCCTTCGGGTCAGTTTTTAGGGTAGCATATAGTCCTTGAGCAATGCTGGAGATACTCAATCCCAAATTATTTCTGCTGGTGAAAGATGGAGGCCACAGGCGCCAAAAGTGACCCTAAATAGAACTAAGAAGGTAATTGCACTATTGGGCTAGAGCTAGGTACATTGGCCAGAAGCCAGAAGCCAGCTCATTTGAACAATGACTCAGAATATTTGCCTCTTCAGACTTGCCAAGGCCTCCAAAGGCCTGGTCTGTGACACTGGGTTTCTTCTGTGCACACATCATTCTTATACTTCCCCTTGAAAGGGTATTTAATTTCCATGTAACTGTGCAGGCTAGAAGCATGCTTCGGACCAAAATAGCACCGATTGTGAAAGAGCGTCAGCTTGGTGAAACACTCCCATCATTATACTATGTTCTGTGGCCATTAAAGTATTGAAGTTGTTTGGGTTGAAAATATGGGACATCTTTTGTAGGGTAAGGCCCTGAGACAGCAAGAGGTTAATCCTTTGTCAGTGGCCATGTCAATCTATGGCAAAACCAGGTTCAGAAGCCGACGTGTTTATTTCCCTTGGCTACACTCAGCTGGACACTGAGAATGTTATTACTAAAAGATCAAACCTTCATCTCAAGCCAAATTCCTACAGAGGGCGGGGAAGGGTGGACAACCAGCTTGTGTTTCTGTTGTGCGCTTGGGCTGATCCATCCATACGTACAGATCCACGTTTACAACAGGCCTGTTAGATGTCTGCATTCAGAGTAGCATACGCACCTATACATCATTACGAAAACACCGGGAAGGGCAGGAGTGTTTTCTTCCCCCAAGGTATTCTCAAGGGTTCTCGTTTTCCTTGGTGTCCTAAATCTGCTAGGGAAGAATCTGCCTGTTCCAGAAATTGATGCTGTCTGTCAAGGACACAAAGAATTTGCGTCTTTCTCTTGGGGGTTTCTGTCACATTGGCAGGCAGATGTGTACCTCATTTGGGGCCATAATGGGTCAATACTGTCAATATGGTTTTGAGTTTACATTCTGCTTTTCTTTGACTAAAAAGATGGGTATAATGTATAACTAAGGCTTAGGAAGTGGCGTCAGCACTTTTCCCCTTAGAGAAGGTGTGAGCCGAGGCCAGCGGCCAGAAGGGCTGAACCATGGGACTGCTGAGGTCTTTTCACCTGCTAACAATTCTGTGACGCTGGGCCTCCAAACTGGACTTCTGCCCTGACCATATGCTCTGAAATTTGGAATGAGTGCGGTTTCAAGACTCCCTGTGTTCCGTGCTGCCTGACTCTTGGGGGAGCCCAGAGATTCAGAGCTCAGGGCCCAGGGTCACCCACTTGTGGCTAAATTATTGAGCTCAAAGTCGCTCCCTGCTGGGTGAGCAGCCTTTCGGTCTGTCACTTAGAAACATACCTCCACCTTCCCTGGGAGCAGCCCTATGGAACTGGCGGACCACGTCCGCTCCCTGGGTGCTTGGCCTCCTGTGGCCGTCTGGCTGCCCTGTGCTGAGGCCCCTTGTTCAAGATGGAGCCTGGAACCTTCCCGGGTACATCTCTCTCCACTACACATAAAGATGATACGGAGTTGGCTCTGCTGTGTGTAAACGTGTGACAACAGCTGTGTGGCAGTTAACTTGTCCGAGGTCTGGTGACCTTAAGGACATGTGCACACCCATAACCCTGGCTCCCCCTAGTGGCCGGTGGCACCCCGTCCAGAATTCTGCTTCCTAACTTCAAGAAGTGTGTGTGTGTGAGAAGATCTCTAACCAACCTCTTTTCTCCAGAACCCCACAGTCCAGGGGCCCTGGGGATGCCCTACACACACTGGCATCCTTTATCCCAACAGCACGAAGCACCAGGGGCTTCCTGGGAGCTCTGGTGCCTTGGAGAAAATGCCTCTGACTTCTCTGCTTGGGTGAAATCTGCTGCCAGGGAACTCACCATGGTCTCCTGCTTTCTGGACTATAGCTGGTGTTTCTTGGCTTGACGGGATGTCTGGACGCTGAAGGTAAAGAGCAGACGCCTCCCGTGCCAGGACCGGAACCAGCACCTATACCTTCCCCAGCTCTGGTCTTTGACGTCTTGGTTTGAATCTTCCATCAACGTCAGGGAACACATTTTAACCCCCATAGTTCTCCAACGACCCTAAGAAACACCGCCAGCAGGGGCAACGACAATGATCCCCAAAATGAACAAGGAATATCCTGGCCCCTGAGCCACCTGACTTTTGCTGAGAATTAGAAATGACTTATTTTCACTTTTTCTCTTGAGTTCCATTGCTCTTCTCAAAGACATGGAGAGGTGCTCTCATTCGTGAAGACACGAGGTACGGGACCTTCGCTAGGTTAGGGGGACTGAGAGGTAGGAGGAAGCCCAGGGTGCATAATGTTTGCTCTCGTGCAGTCTGTCTGGGCGCAGCAAGTCACTGGAACGGCGTCCCTCAGCGCCTTCATCTGCATGATGTGCCTAGCTGAGAGCATCTCTGCGGATTAACTGAAGGAATACTTGGAAACCGCTTGGAACAGTCAGTGCCTGACGCTCAATGAATGTTAACTGTTATTATTAGGATTAGGACAGCACCAAAAACGTACACTTCCCTGAGCTTTTGTTTGGGCAAGTGTGTTCTTCAAGGGTGTGCCAAAGTCAAACTAATTTAGTTTTAGAAATATCGAAAAAGACATTGCTATTTGCTGAGATCTTACTCCCCAAGCATCAGCTTGTGGTGTATGTTTACAGCTGATGCAACTGTTGGAAATAAGAGGCTTTGGAGAATTGGATGCCTTCAGAGTGCAGTCATGGGATGTACTTTATTTGTAGGTGGCTGGTTAAATTCTGACCCGAGTTATCTTGGGACTGCTTTTAAGTGGCTTGTGTGAGACTCATTTCGGGCTCAAGCCCAGTTCCTAGAGGACAGGTGTCCACCCGAGAATGTTGGCACTGGTCTTGGAAACTTTTGTGGGGAGACCAGCCCTCAGATAAGTCCAAGGGCCCTAAAGGTGTCTCAGCCCAGGGAAGAACCACTGGGCAGTGGTCTCAGACATAAAAGCAAAGGAAACCAGCTATGAGTTGTTGGGTGGAAAAGACAGACATTGATGGTTTCGGAAACTTGCCAAGCTCCGCCATTTCGTCAACATTAAACACATCGACAAGGGAATCTATGCTCTCAGTAGAAACTGTGACACTGCATTCGGTGCTGTGATGACATCATATTGAACATTCATTCATCTGAAACCACCCTCTTTATCGTGGGCTCCCACATGGCCGGGTTGTGATGGTTCAGTAGCACGGGGTCATCGGCCTTCCTGAGTCACCCGACCCGGGGCCAGTGAGGGGCGTGTCTTTTTCCTTTGCTGTGCTGACCTCCTCTTCTTTTCTCCCACCTGCTTTACCTCTGAATGCTGAGATTACATGTCTTTCCCACGGCATACATACACCCACTTTCATTTTCCAAGGGGACTAATTGTAAAGAGAAGTCAGACTTGGAGGAAATTGTTGCTAAATTTATCTGCAGGAAAAATGCATCTTGTCTGTTTGATATGAGATGGAACAGTACTGTTTCCTAAGTGATCCACCTTTTGTAAAAGAAAGAAAATCACGAGGAGGAATGAGAACATTTCCAGTGACTTCTCCCTTTTCCCTACTCCATCCCTGACATGGACGTGAACTCTGATGCATTTAAAATAAAGCTAGTTTTGGGGGTGTGTGTGTGTGTTGGACTCCAGATTTCAGTGAACAACCTCCACCCACAAATGACTGGGTTCTGTGATGTTACAAAAGAAGGCTCTCGACAAAGACTTCAGAGCTGGCCTCTCTCCCCACACGTGACCAATCCAGGTGAACTTGGCCTCTGCACCCCCTCTACCCTTCCCCTTGACCTCGCGTCCCCTCCCATCCTGTCTTCATGCCGGCTGCACAGGGGAGGCCTTGAGGACACTTTCTCTCCTTTTGGGAGGCTGCTGTCATTGGGGTGGACGCTGGGTTCCTGTACGGCCCGGCGCGGGGTGACCGTTAATTGTGGCACTGCTCAGGCGCTTTTGTCTCCCAAATATGGTGCCGTGGCAGCTGAAACACCTTATGAAAATAGCATTAAAATGTGTAATGTACCAGAAATAAACAGAGAGAGACAGCCAGGAAGCTGTGCTAATCACTGCTTTGATGTAGCATGAATTACTGTATTTTTGAGGGTCTCATGTTTCGGACTGCTTGTTTTGACTCAGCTGCCACTCCTCCAGTGTAGGGTTGGACCCAGTTCTCCACCTCTTCTCCCTCCGTGGTGACAGCTGTTGTCCCTTGACTCACACGAAAACGATTTCTCCGCCCTGCCCCTGCCTCCTGGCCCTTTCCTGGCAGGACTCCCTGTAAGCCTCCACCTCCCCTCCTTGGGGGTGGCAGAGAGGGAGCACGCCGCCTGGCAGGGGTCCAGGCTCTCCCAAGGTCCTGTGTCATCTGTCAGCCGGTCGGGCACTCCGAGACAAGGTCCTATTTTTAATCTCGGGTCCCCTGGTGCTCTCTTAGCTGGTCGGCCAGGTCGGGACATGGAGTTTGGCTCGACTGGTGTCACTGGGAGCTGTGGAGGACTAAAGCGTTGGCTGAGCGGAGCTCTCGGGAAGAAAGCATCGGATGGTCCAGCCTGGGGGGTCAGGACATTCCTGCTTTGCCTGCACGGCTGATGGTCCTCTTAAAAAAAAGTCCCAGTGCTGACTTGCCACGCCTGAGTCTAAGAGAAGGAACTTGGGTTTGATAAGGGCTCAGTGCCTTCCCTGGTCTCAGGACCGTATGGATGCCACAGGGCACAGGTGAACACCAGAGGCTGCCCCCACTTTAGAGCTGCCCAGTGACCCCTTTCAGACAGGACCTCCGGGCAGTCCTCCTGCAAGTTAACGTTAAGCATCTGGGCTCAGTCCCCGCTCGACTCCTGGATCCAGGAGCGCCCTCTTGTGGTGGGAAGAGCTCTGCACAGACTTGTTTTCTTTTCCTATTTTTTTTTTTTTGAAACAACTCCATCGTTAACATTCTCTCTGCCTTTTCCATTAATCCCTAGAGTGAAAAACGTTATCCGTCAGTTTGAAGATAAGTAGGGTAGACAAGAGAGAAGTTGGAGGTAGTTTTATCGTGATTATCAACATCCTTGTGTTAAAGCCCCAGTCAGGCCACATTCATCCTCTCAAACCTGGACTTTGAAAAACATTTTTTTTTTTTTTTTTTTTTTTTTTTTTTGGTGCGGATAAGTAGGGTAGACAAGAGAGAAGTTGGAGGTAGTTTTATCGTGATTATCAACATCCTTGTGTTAAAGCCCCAGTCAGGCCACATTCATCCTCTCAAACCTGGACTTTGAAAAACATTTTTTTTTCTTTTTTTTTTTTTTTTTTTTTTTTCGTTGCGCGGGCCTCTCACCGTTGTGGCCTCTCCCGTTGCGGAGCACAGGCTCCGGACGCGCAGGCTCAGCGGCCACGGCTCACGGGCCCAGCCGCTCCGCGGCACGTGGGATCTTTCCGGACCGGGGCACGAACCCGCGTCCCCTGCATCGACAGGCGGACTCTCAACCGCTGCGCCACCAGGGAAGCCCAAGAAACATCCTTTTAATGGTCTCTTGGCCTTCAGGATTCTACCCCCTCACCCTTATTTACTTATCTGTCTTAAAATTAACCTAAATTTTCTTTATAACATTTTGTTTGTTTTTTTTATCCATGCTTTGTTCAGAGAATGTCCAGAGCTGCCCTCTGGATGTAGTTGGAAGGCTGAGCCTTTCATGAACTACCCGTTCCTGCCTCTCCTTGGGGACATCTTACTCTACTTTGCTAAGCCCTTTGGTGTCGTGGCCCTCCCCTCCCCTCCGGCCACCAGCTGGCGTCTCCCCTCCTCCACCTCTCCTGCTCTGCTTCTGAGAGAGATGTCAGGATCCCCCTCTCTCTTCCGGTCCTTCTCTCCCCTGCCCAGCTCTGTCCATCTTCACCAGAAGGTCATCCTGCCTGAGCCCTGGGGGGGCACTTCCTCTTCTTCCATCCACTGGTGCTTGCAATTTGTGCTAATTTGCACTTTGTGTCTTTTTCTAAACAGTTCCTATCCATTTCCCCAAGGAAATTATGGGGCCAACCGTGTGCCTTTTCCTCCTTGGTTAAGGCGGCAGTGGTAACCACAGTCACCGTGAATCGGTGTGGACCTCTCACTACTCTCCAGGCACTGGCCGTGCTCTTTACTGCACCCTCCCAAGAACCTCCCGAGCTCGGTGCCATTACAATGGTCCCTATCACACAGCAGGAGTCATCGATGCTCAGAGAGCTTAGGACCTTTGTCTTGGTCCCCAGCGAGGACAGGATGGAGCCAGGACTATGATCCTAGACACAGATTGTTTTCTGACTATCGCCAGTCAGCGCCACTGCCTTGACCAAGACCCTGTGATGTACGTCCCTTAATGGTCATATCTGCAGATGATAAAAGGCTAAAGTCTCTGTTTTCAAACATGAATATAGTGAAGTATTCACAAAAGTAAAGTTTATTTTATTTTAAATACTGCCTGTTACTGAACGTAGGAGAAGATGTATGGGAAATGCACATTAACATGTATCTGGCTGGTGTTCTCTTTCTGAGAAAGTGGTCATTACACATCAGTTAGGATGCTGTTGCCTGCAGGTTACAGAGAACCCAGCCAATCCGGTTCCAGCAGGAAGGGGGTGGTGCGACCCTTGGACTTGTCTTCCTTCTATGGATGGTTTTATTCTTGGGCTGGTGGTGAGCTAAGGTTTAGCAGTTCTGAGACCCATTTCGGGGCAGACAATGTTCAGAGGAGCAGAGAGCTGCCTGCAGAAGCTCTTCCGGAAGAAGAACTCTTCTGGGAAGAACATTCTCAGGATTCCCCGGTTGCCTTTGTCTCAATATTCCACCTATGAACCCTGCCGTAGCCAGGCCAGCCTGGTCCACTGCTGGAGCGGGGCTGAGGTCACTTCCCGGAGGAACGCAGACGGCAGGAGGAAGGTTCCAGAATATCACTGGGATTGCATGAGGAAGGAGGAGAGGAAGGTGCAGTCCCAGGGCGAGCCTCCTGGCAGGACATGCTAGAACCTTTAGGGACAAATTAACTCTGGGGTGACATGTACCCCTCTTATGAATCAGTACCTCACGTCGGGGGATGACTGGTGTTAGGGAAATGAGTCTGATACCGTGGTAGAAAGCCCAGCTAACCTCAACTCTCTTCTGTATGTTTTTGGACTCCTGGCTGTATTTTTAGCGTTCTGCCTTAGTCATTAATTCACCATGTGCTTGCTGAGACGCACCCTCCGTCTGGCCCTGTTCCAGGGGCCAGAGACATGGTGGTGAGCCAGCCTGGCATGGTTCGTCCTCACGAGGGGAAAGGTCAGTAAACAGATCAACAAAAGGGATCACTTTGAGTAATGGAAGTGCCACTTAGAAAACCTAACGGGATAATGCAATCTGGAGCAAGGGAAGAACTGGCAACATAGTTTGCAGGGCCTGCTGTCCAAAAAAGCAGTGCAGGGCCCTTGTTCAAAAGCTAGGACGGATTTCAAGATGACCAGGTAAAGCATTAAACCGAGCACAGGACCCTCTGAGCCTGGGGCCCCTGCACCGGGCCTGGCCCCTCACCCATGACTCCAGCCCTGGGCAGGGAACTGCTTTGGGTAGGGTGATCAGGGAAGGCTTCACTGAGGAGGTGACATTGGGATTGGATTCTGGGGAGAGCTGGGGTAAAACATTCTGGCAATGGTCCTGACGGGATTTGCAGCCTGGCTTTTCAAAGATGCAACAAGCAGGGGCCACCAGGGGAAAGCTGCACAAAGTGAGGTCAAAGGGCAGGATGAAGATGTAGGTACTCAGATGGTGTAGACTGGTGGGGACACTTCTCCACTAACGACCTTCCAAGATTCGTGATCTCACACGTGTGGATTTTGGCCTCTGCCAATGAAGAGTCTTTTTAAGGCAAGACGTGCCTGGTTGGATTTTTGTTCCAAGAAGTTCACTCTGGTGTCTGGGTAAGAAGAAAGCAGATGACAGTTAAGAGGTTCTTCCAGTTACCCAGGAAAAAGATGAGCCAGGATAAAACAAACCTAGCCAAGAATCTTTATACAGACCGACAAATAAATGGTTATGTACATGGGACTATATTATATTTATTCAAGTATTATATCTTGGGATGTGCATGGACTTTGCATACCTGCACTCTTTATTGCACGAAGGTTATATACTTACAGGTATGTGAAATACAATATTACACGGCTGTGTTTATTTAAAAACCTGAAAGTACCCTAAAGTATTTCTACATCAGGAGAATTCAGCTCTAATCATGTCCCCCCTACTCTGCCCAACGTGATCCTGCCTGGACATTGATACAACTTCAGTTCCAGCCTCTCCTACCCTCCCGCGCTGTGGCCCAAAACAGCAAACAGCCTGTGATTCGTGACACAGTTCAGGACTTGCCCTCGCCCTGGCAAGGCTGCTTTGCTGGACCCTCTGCCTGGAAAGACCTCTCTGTGCGTTTCGGCACCCCATCACTAAGGCTTCCACCTGCAACCAGAGCTGCGGTGTGTTTTGCTCTCAGAGAGACTGCAAGGTCCCGGTTGGCGGGGACTGTCTGTGTGCGTGAGGGCATCTGAAAAAGGTGTCTGCCAATGCCCGGGCCCTCCACGCGTTTTGTGGAATGAAGGAACAAGAGTGGCCGGAAGTAACAGGAAGGAGTGTGGGTTTGCACCCCTTCTCCCGGGTTCCGCTCCCACCTCGGCAGTTTACTAGCTGTTTGCTCGTAATCTCTCTGCGTCTCAGCCTTGCCATCTGTATGGGGCGATGACAGGGTTCCTGCCTCGTGTCGGTTTGCCAGGGCTGCCGTAACAAAGTACCGTGGACGGGGGCTTAAACGATGGGCATTTACTTTCCGGGTTTTGGAGCCTGGCCGTGGGAGATCGAGGTGTGGGCAAGACTGGTTCCCTCTGAGGCCTCCCTCCTTCGCTTGCGTTTGACCATCCCCTCTCCCTGTGTCCGCAAGTAGTCTTTCCTGTGCAAGAGGCTGCGTCGTAGTCTCCTCTTCTTTGAAGTGTGACAGTCAGATTGGATTCGGGTCCACTCAGTGATCTCACTGAACCTTAAGGACCTCCGCAAAGACACGGTTTGCAAACGCAGTCACGCTGGGGGCTAGGGCTTCGACGTGGATGTGAGGGACCACAGTTCAGCTCAGAACACTACCTCCTGGACTTATTACTCACCTTGCACGTGGCCATTAATGACGTGTTCTCAGTACCGTCTACACGCAAGGCGATGGATTTAAAAAGACATCCGATTGTGCGAGCTAAGAAATGTTTCCCTCTGCTGTATGAGCCGAGTCTAAGCTGAGAGAGGAATAAACACAGAGGGTCTGCGGCGGCTCCTGATTGGAGCATTGTGGCTGGCGGGGCTCAGGCAAACCTCCACCGTCTACACCACGTTTCCTCCCAGCCTTTCGTCCCACGCCAACGCGTTGGTTAACCGTCCCATGCGGATCTGTCTTGTCCTCTCCGATGACGTGCTCGTGGTGGCCTGGGGCGAGCCTTATCCTTGCGCATGTCCCTCTGGCTGGCATTATGTTGAGGAGACGTTTACTAATCAAGTTCAGTAGGTGAGGACTCACGACTTCCTTCTGTGCCGGGTGCGGGGAGGGGAGGAAGGGGAGGGGGGAGTGGGTGTCCAGAGCAGATCCCCTTTGCCACCTTCAAATGCAGCAGGGGAGCCACGGCAGCCTCCTGACCAGCGGAGCTAACTCAGGCCACCCCACCCGAGAGGAGCCCGCGGGGGTTCTCCCCTGCAGGAATAACCCTCCCTACCTCTTTCCTAATGCTCAGTGGCAGTTTCAGAGACAGTTACACGTATCACCTGGCACAGTGTTTGTCTCACGGCAGATGTGACATAATAAACGACAGTTGGGGGTGCAAATGGTCATCTGGGGTGTTTTCCTCTGACACCTATTCCGCCCACAGAAGAACCCCTTGTTAGTTTCTATTTCACTGCCTAGTCCTGTGTTTGGCATCTACCATCACTTAATAGACTTTGTGCGTTAAATACATCCCTTAACCCATGCCCACTATTATTTTGTCCTTAGATTCACTACCAGTAGCAAAATCTGCACCTTTTGTGAGTTTTAAGTGTTCTCTTACAGGCAGAGAAACTCGCATAAGGCCCCCCTCCTCCAGGGTGGCCTCACTTCTTCCTGGCAGGTGGCCTGGGTTTCTCCCCTCTCATCTTCCAGCGGGGCACACTTGTGCAGCAGAAGATGTGCAAATGCCCAGTGTCCCTAGTGCTTTCCACCTGAGGCGGGGACGAGAAACTGGAAGGGTCCTTTGGGCGTGGGGAGAAAAAGCCCTTCTTTTTCTTCTTCCCGATATCCGTATCATTGCTCCTTCCCATGGTGAGGACGAGTTGAAATGATTTCAGTTACAAAAGAACTTTTCATGGAAGAATTTAAATGTATTGGTTACGCCTGTAAGTTGAATTCAATTTACCCTTCTATAAAGAGCATGTGAAATTGGTCACCTTCTTGAGAAATGAAGAGGGATTCTTCAGTCAACAAAGATTTATTGAGCTCTGATGTGCCAGACGCTGGAGAACCCAAAATACAACGGAAAAAGGAAATCCCTGTCTTCAAGGAGCTTAGACTAGGGGGAGAGAGACGGCAAACAGATAAAACACCTAGTACACCCGATGGTGGTTAAGTGCTGGGCGGGGATGAGGTGGTGGGACGGGGTGCGGGTAGTTGATATAATTAATAGTCTGGTTCCCGGGGGCCTCCTCGAGGTGACCATTGAGCAGAGAGGGAGGTCGTGGAAGGATCCAGCTTCCAGAATATTTCTGGGGAGAGACCCCAAGGCAGCAGGAGATAGAGGTGAGAGCAAGCACGGCTGTTGACACAGGGTCAGGAGACCCTGGTGGCTGCAGCTTCCAGAAGCGTGTGCAGTGGAGGCCTGGAGGGGCCAAGTGCAGAGGGTTCTGGTGGCCACGCTGAGTGCACACGGAAGGGCCTGGAATGAGTGCAGAAGAAGAGGTGGGAGGCTGGTCAGTCCCTGGAGTGATCACTGGCTTCTCTGTGGGGGGACAGGTTGCAGGCCGGAGGAGCCAGGCGGCCCAGGAAGCAAGCTGTGGACTCGGTCCAGGTTCGTGGGAAAGAAAGCCTGTCGAACCAGCTCTGCTTCAAAGATGCAACAAGCAGGGGCCACCAGGGGAAAGCTGCACAAAGTGAGGTCAAAGGGCAGGATGAAGATGTAGGTACTCAGATGGTGTAGACTGGTGGGGACACTTCTCCACTAACGACCTTCCAAGATTCGTGATCTCACACGTGTGGATTTTGGCCTCTGCCAATGAAGAGTCTTTTTAAGGCAAGACGTGCCTGGTTGGATTTTTGTTCCAAGAAGTTCACTCTGGTGTCTGGGTAAGAAGAAAGCAGATGACAGTTAAGAGGTTCTTCCAGTTACCCAGGAAAAAGATGAGCCAGGATAAAACAAACCTAGCCAAGAATCTTTATACAGACCGACAAATAAATGGTTATGTACATGGGACTATATTATATTTATTCAAGTATTATATCTTGGGATGTGCATGGACTTTGCATACCTGCACTCTTTATTGCACGAAGGTTATATACTTACAGGTATGTGAAATACAATATTACACGGCTGTGTTTATTTAAAAACCTGAAAGTACCCTAAAGTATTTCTACATCAGGAGAATTCAGCTCTAATCATGTCCCCCCTACTCTGCCCAACGTGATCCTGCCTGGACATTGATACAACTTCAGTTCCAGCCTCTCCTACCCTCCCGCGCTGTGGCCCAAAACAGCAAACAGCCTGTGATTCGTGACACAGTTCAGGACTTGCCCTCGCCCTGGCAAGGCTGCTTTGCTGGACCCTCTGCCTGGAAAGACCTCTCTGTGCGTTTCGGCACCCCATCACTAAGGCTTCCACCTGCAACCAGAGCTGCGGTGTGTTTTGCTCTCAGAGAGACTGCAAGGTCCCGGTTGGCGGGGACTGTCTGTGTGCGTGAGGGCATCTGAAAAAGGTGTCTGCCAATGCCCGGGCCCTCCACGCGTTTTGTGGAATGAAGGAACAAGAGTGGCCGGAAGTAACAGGAAGGAGTGTGGGTTTGCACCCCTTCCCCCGGGTTCCGCTCCCACCTCGGCAGTTTACTAGCTGTTTGCTCGTAATCTCTCTGCGTCTCAGCCTTGCCATCTGTATGGGGCGATGACAGGGTTCCTGCCTCGTGTCGGTTTGCCAGGGCTGCCGTAACAAAGTACCGTGGACGGGGGCTTAAACGATGGGCATTTACTTTCCGGGTTTTGGAGCCTGGCCGTGGGAGATCGAGGTGTGGGCAAGACTGGTTCCCTCTGAGGCCTCCCTCCTTCGCTTGCGTTTGACCATCCCCTCTCCCTGTGTCCGCAAGTAGTCTTTCCTGTGCAAGAGGCTGCGTCGTAGTCTCCTCTTCTTTGAAGTGTGACAGTCAGATTGGATTCGGGTCCACTCAGTGATCTCACTGAACCTTAAGGACCTCCGCAAAGACACGGTTTGCAAACGCAGTCACGCTGGGGGCTAGGGCTTCGACGTGGATGTGAGGGACCACAGTTCAGCTCAGAACACTACCTCCTGGACTTATTACTCACCTTGCACGTGGCCATTAATGACGTGTTCTCAGTACCGTCTACACGCAAGGCGATGGATTTAAAAAGACATCCGATTGTGCGAGCTAAGAAATGTTTCCCTCTGCTGTATGAGCCGAGTCTAAGCTGAGAGAGGAATAAACACAGAGGGTCTGCGGCGGCTCCTGATTGGAGCATTGTGGCTGGCGGGGCTCAGGCAAACCTCCACCGTCTACACCACGTTTCCTCCCAGCCTTTCGTCCCACGCCAACGCGTTGGTTAACCGTCCCATGCGGATCTGTCTTGTCCTCTCCGATGACGTGCTCGTGGTGGCCTGGGGCGAGCCTTATCCTTGCGCATGTCCCTCTGGCTGGCATTATGTTGAGGAGACGTTTACTAATCAAGTTCAGTAGGTGAGGACTCACGACTTCCTTCTGTGCCGGGTGCGGGGAGGGGAGGAAGGGGAGGGGGGAGTGGGTGTCCAGAGCAGATCCCCTTTGCCACCTTCAAATGCAGCAGGGGAGCCACGGCAGCCTCCTGACCAGCGGAGCTAACTCAGGCCACCCCACCCGAGAGGAGCCCGCGGGGGTTCTCCCCTGCAGGAATAACCCTCCCTACCTCTTTCCTAATGCTCAGTGGCAGTTTCAGAGACAGTTACACGTATCACCTGGCACAGTGTTTGTCTCACGGCAGATGTGACATAATAAACGACAGGTGGGGGTGCAAATGGTCATCTGGGGTGTTTTCCTCTGACACCTATTCCGCCCACAGAAGAACCCCTTGTTAGTTTCTATTTCACTGCCTAGTCCTGTGTTTGGCATCTACCATCACTTAATAGACTTTGTGCGTTAAATACATCCCTTAACCCGTGCCCACTATTATTTTGTCCTTAGATTCACTACCAGTAGCAAAATCTGCACCTTTTGTGAGTTTTAAGTGTTCTCTTACAGGCAGAGAAACTCGCATAAGGCCCCCCTCCTCCAGGGTGGCCTCACTTCTTCCTGGCAGGTGACCTGGGTTTCTCCCCTCTCATCTTCCAGCGGGGCACACTTGTGCAGCAGAAGATGTGCAAATGCCCAGTGTCCCTAGTGCTTTCCACCTGAGGCGGGGACGAGAAACTGGAAGGGTCCTTTGGGCGTGGGGAGAAAAAGCCCTTCTTTTTCTTCTTCCCGATATCCGTATCATTGCTCCTTCCCATGGTGAGGACGAGTTGAAATGATTTCAGTTACAAAAGAACTTTTCATGGAAGAATTTAAATGTATTGGTTACGCCTGTAAGTTGAATTCAATTTACCCTTCTATAAAGAGCATGTGAAATTGGTCACCTTCTTGAGAAATGAAGAGGGATTCTTCAGTCAACAAAGATTTATTGAGCTCTGATGTGCCAGACGCTGGAGAACCCAAAATACAACGGAAAAAGGAAATCCCTGTCTTCAAGGAGCTTAGACTAGGGGGAGAGAGACGGCAAACAGATAAAACACCTAGTACACCCGATGGTGGTTAAGTGCTGGGCGGGGATGAGGTGGTGGGACGGGGTGCGGGTAGTTGATATAATTAATAGTCTGGTTCCCGGGGGCCTCCTCGAGGTGACCATTGAGCAGAGAGGGAGGTCGTGGAAGGATCCAGCTTCCAGAATATTTCTGGGGAGAGACCCCAAGGCAGCAGGAGATAGAGGTGAGAGCAAGCACGGCTGTTGACACAGGGTCAGGAGACCCTGGTGGCTGCAGCTTCCAGAAGCGTGTGCAGTGGAGGCCTGGAGGGGCCAAGTGCAGAGGGTTCTGGTGGCCACGCTGAGTGCACACGGAAGGGCCTGGAATGAGTGCAGAAGAAGAGGTGGGAGGCTGGCCAGTCCCTGGAGTGATCACTGGCTTCTCTGTGGGGGGACAGGTTGCAGGCGGGAGGAGCCAGGCGGCCCAGGAAGCAAGCTGTGGACTCGGTCCAGGTTCGTGGGAAAGAAAGCCTGTCGAACCAGCTCTGCTTCTGCTTAGGGAGCGGGGTGGCGTGTCAGAGACCCCGTCAGTGTGAGGCTTTCACTCTGGAATCTGAACGCAGCCGCTCCTTCGGGGGAGCAAGGACTCCCAGCCCAGTTTCCTCTGGAAGGGAATCTCATTGATGAAAAGCATGCAATCTAAAGCAGTCAGCGTGGGTGCGTGGGTTTGCCATAGCTGTCTTCTCATCCAAACGCTCCAGAACATTACTCTCAATTACATTTGCCAAATCTGTGTGAGCTCGCTCACGTTTGTAAATTGCTTGACCTCCTGGATTAGACCACACGGGTTTGTCTGCATCTGGAGATAATTACACGAAATGTGTTTCTTTTTCTTTTTTTAAAATTGTAATACAATTTTCTTTTTCTTTTGTGAGTTGTGCTATTGGGTTTCTTTTCTTTTTTTTTAACTTTTTATTCTATATTGGAGTATGGTTGATTAACAATGTTGTGTTAGTTTCAGGTGTACAGCAAAGCGATTCACTTACACATATACATGTATCTATTTTTTTCAAATGATTTTATGTTGGAGTATAGTTGATTAACAATGTTGTGTTAGTTTCAGGTGTACAGCAAAGCGATTCACTTACACATATACATGTATCTATTTTTTTCAAATTCTTTTCCCATTTAGGCTGTTACGTAATATTGAGCAGCATTCCCGGTGCTATACAGTAGGTCCATGTTGGTTATCCATTTTATATACAGCAGTGGGTACATGTCAATCCCAAACTCCCTAACTATCCCCCTCCCCTCCCCTTCTCCACCCCCATAACCATAAGTTCGTTCTCTAAGTCTGTAAGTCTGTCTCTGTTTTGTAAATAACTTAATTTGTATCCATTTTTTTTTAGATTCCTCATATAAGCGATATCATATAATATTTGTCTTTCCAGTATGACAATTTTTAGGTCCATCCATGTTGCTGCAAATGGCATAATTTCATGCTTTTGAATGGCTGCGTAATATTCCATTGTATGTATGTATGTATATACACGAAATATATGGGGCTGGCCAAAAAGTTCGTTCAGGTTTTTCCAGAAGATGTTTTGGAGAAACTCGAATGAACTTTTTGGCCAACCCAGTGTTTCTTTTATTTGCAGGTCTAGAAGTTTGCAGGCTGCAAGGTAAACTATTCCCTGAGCCTTTTCAGTCTGAGCTTCTAACTGTCAAATGTCATTTTTGGTTATCAGTTTCGTGCCTGACCAGAAAACCTTCTGTCTTCTAGGGTTCCCCCTGCTACTTTTATTAAATTATCTCTTATTAGGAACTAAATATCTTCTTGGGATGAGAAAACATGAATTCAGGATCTGTTCCTAGGGCAATGGGTATGAGAAGTATGTAGTATGCCCGGATCGCAGAACTGCAGAAAGGTGCAGAATTTCTTTAATTTCACTTATTGCTCCAACAGGAGGAGATGAAAGTGTCTTCTCAAGACGCAGAGGAGAGAGCAGGGTCCTTCTCACTCCCTTTTCCTTATCTCTGTCTCTGTCTTTTCTCATTTGGAGCCAATTTTTCATGTGCAAAGAACGTAGATGAACATTTCCTGCTGAAAGGAATCCTGAGATGTTGATGGTCCTCATGTAACCCCTCCCCCAAATACACAGAGATTTTTTAACGGTGTAGCAGTAGGGTACCTTGTCAAATTTCCTCACTTCACTTCCGCTATCATTTGACTATCTGCCTTACTCTGTCCACAAACCAGCCATTCCCCCAAGAGGAGGACTATCCTTTCTTCCTTTCCGTATCTACGGAAGGTCCCTGTTTCATATCCTGTACCTAGTGAGCCCTAAGTGGATATCTGTGAATTGTATTTGAACCCACTCTCCAAATCCAGGCCCCAGGAAATAGCGCTCAGTCACCATGAGGGCAGAATCTCACCTCCTCCAGTACCTACCCTGGGGTTTTGAATGTAGCAGGTAATTCCTAACCATCCGACTGCATTACAAAAGTAAAATCGCCTTGTCTCAGAGTTAAACCTCCATTTAAGATGTGTGAAGGCTACGTGAGGGTCTGTAATTAACTGGAAATGCGGAAGTGTACACGAGCTCAATTTCCTTTTTTATCCTTCATTTTAAAATGTTGAGAGCCTTTTGAATCTTGGTATTTTGTGAGTTCTCATTGAGGGGCTTGTCTGGGTACGGTGGTGAGTCATCCCACAGCTGATCTAGGTGCAGTATTTTCTTTTTATTTAAATTTAATTTGTATTTTATATTAGGGTGTAGTCGATTTACGATGTTGTGTTAGTTTCAGGTGTACAGCAAAGTGATTCAGTTATACATATATCCATTCTTTTCCAGAGTCTTTTCCCATGTAGGTTATTAGAGAATATTGAGTAGAGTTCCCTGTGGTATACGGTAGGTCCTTATTGATTATCTATTTTATATATAGTGGTGTGTATATGCTAATCCCAAACTCCTAGTTTATCCTCCCCCCACCCTTCCCCTTTGGTACCATTAGTTTGTTTTCAAAGTCTGTGGGTCTGTTTCTGTTCAGGTTCATTGGTATCATCTTTTTAGGTTCCACATATAAGTGATATTATATGATATTTGTCTTTGATTCACTTCATTTAGTATAGTAATCTCTAGGGCTATCCATGTTGTTTCAAATGACATTATTTCATTATTTTTTATGGCTAATATTCCATTGTGTATATGTACCACATTTTCTTTATCCGTTCATCAGTCGATGGGCATTTAGGTTGCTTCCATGTCTTGGCTATTTTAAACAGTGCTGCTATGATCATGGGGGGGGCGGGGGTGCATGTATTTTTTCAAATAGGTGCAATCATTTCTTAACTACTGATTAAAATCCCTCGTTGCTGATGAATTTAAAGTGACAGTGATTTGTGTTAGCAAAAGATGAATTGTTAAACAGAGTTTGTTGAAAACATAACATTGTAGAGATGCATACAATTTAGAAAGAGTCAGTGATGAGTTATTTTGTGTTTGGTTGGAAGTTGAAAGGGGGATTTAGACTCATGTAAAGTTCCCAAGGCACCCATTAATAGCCTATTTCATGTCTCTGATTCTTGCAAAGTAACGATCTTATGCTACAGAGTCTCTTAAAATTAAGGCAATATGGATGAAGAAATATCACATTTGATTTATACATTCTTTAGTTTTTCCATGAAGTCTGGTTCTTAAGCTTGGAGATTTTCTGTTATTTTCTTGTTTGCATTGGTGTCTAGAGAGACATTTGCCTACATTATAACTTATGAGAATGTTATTTTTCCCCCCTAGGCCAGAAAACAAACCAAATGGTCAGATATTCTTAGTTTTCTGCCTCAAAAAATTCCTGGTTAAGGTCTGTTGCTCTCCTTACTCACAATTTATCACATCAAAGAAAAACACACTTGGGGAAAATGATCCCTGGGGGCCTCTCTTACCCATGTCTGCTTTAGCAGTCTGGGCTCAAGACCTGAAAGGCCTGCTCAACACAGTGACTACATGGCTCTTTTCTTTCCTTCCTACTCGATCTCCTTTCTTCTAAATCCTTTCTCTTTTCCTCTTGGTTTTCTATTTCTCTGTTGAGAATTGGCCCTCTTCTCAGTTCTTTCTCACCTCAGGCAACTCTGTCTCATTTCTCCCATTATAAGAAAATCCCAAGTGTAGAATAAAACCCCAAGTCCATTTTCCAGCCTCATTCTTTGGTACGTCCCGGTAGAATGACTTTTCTCAGAAATTCCACTTCTTTTCCATTCTGGAAACTGCAGGTGGCTCACTGATCATGGCTACGTTTATTTTATTTGAGTTGAGGGAATCATAATCCCAAAGCCGTCATCCAAGTGGAGGGTTATGCATTTTTGATTGATTCTTTAAGTTTTCTGTCAAATTCCTCTTTTTTGTGTTCAGAACTGCCCTCCTTCTATGACTAATTCAAAACGGCCAAAATTGGTTATGACAGAAACAAGGTTAACATGAGCTGAAGCAGTCAGACTAAATATTGGGGAAAACACATTTTTTTTTTAAATCTCAAGTTAATGAACAGACATTATTACTGACTATCCTATTTTGTTTGTGTTTTTGGTGTCAAAGATGCAGATTCACATCTGAGTTCTTAGTTCAGCTGTTTAGGCTCCTATAACAAAGCACCGTAGACTGTATGGCTTACAAACAAGAAACTTATTCTCATGGTTCTGGAGCCTGGAAGTCCAAGATCAGGGAGCCACCTGGGGTTCTGGTGAGGACCCTATTCCACGTTGTAGACAGCTATCTTCTCCTTGTGTCCTCACATGGTGGAAGGAGAGCTTTTTCAAGGACACTAGTTCCATTCATGGAGGCTCCACGCTCAGGACTCAAACACCTTCCAAAAGTCCACCTCCCGTTACCATCACCTTGGGGTTAAGATTTCAACATATGAATTTGAGGGGGATGTAAAGATTCAGTCCATTGCAGGAGATGAGCTCATTAAACATCTAATATATGTTGGACAGTTAAAGGTAAAATAGTAGTTCTATCTCATCATAGTCCAGACCTGGTACTGAGTAGGAGAGAAAACTGGACAAGCCATGGACGTAAAGTGCTTGTAGGGAGCTCAGAACTAAAGAACGAAAATGTGTTTGTCTTTGGAAAATGACGGTTTCATAAAATAATAACACCTGTGACTATTACTACAACAACTACTACTACTACTATTACTACTACTCTACTACAACTACTCTTCCTATTACTTCTACTACTATTGATACTATTACTATATCACTACTATGACAACTATGACAACTATTACTACTATTGTTACTACTACTATCACCATCACCATTTAAATTTACTAGCTATCTATACATTGGACACTTTAAAAACATTTTTTCTAACCCTCACAGGGACCCTCCAAGACAGATATTATACTCATTTTACAGAAGAGTAAACACTCAGAGAGTTGGGTGATACACCCAGCTAATAAGTTGCTGGGCTGAAATTTGAACCGAGATATTTCTAGCTCCAAAGCCTCCTTCATTCCAATACACAGTAGTGCAATCTAAGTCTAACAGAGAGCAGATGAGGTCATTCACGTGTGTGTGTTGGGGGGTACGGGGGAGGGTCAGTGGGGTGGGGAGTGGCAGAGGGGAAGAACCAAGGGAGAGAAGGTGGGCCTGTGAATGGGTCCAGTAGAGCCCCGACGACAGCAGAGGAAGGATTATCCAGGCAGGTACTTCTACTCTGGACCTTAGAGGCTGAGAGGGATTTCTGATATAACTTCAGACCTGATTTAAAATGTTCACTTACTTGGATGAAGACTTAGGACAAGTGCTTATCAAAAATATGGATACTGTCAGTCCAGCATGAATATATTGGCTATCAGAATCAGGAATTCCAAACAGCTAACAAATTTAGAAATTGTACTGAATCTCAAAAGATAAATGTGAAATTGTATCCTTAAGTAAAAAAAAACCAACTGCAAAAAACAAACCAACAAACGAAAAACCAAAAAGGCAAACCACACACACAGAGAAAAGACATAGTTAAATAGCAGGACAAGTAAAAGAGCGTTAAAGGTTTTGCCTGCCCTGACCTTGATGTAGACCATCCACGAAAGTGAGGTTGCCTAACAGAGTTATGCTGTGTTTACTTGCATTAATAGATGTAGAGAGTGAAGAACAGCGTTTCATAGGACGTTATAGGGCTAAGAACATTCAGTACCAAGTTTCCATTTGATCAGGACACTAAAGATGAGGATGCATAGGACCGGTTGTGATAACTGGACTTGGAGAAGACTAAGTGGGGAGACGGCAGCTGCCCTGAAATACTTAAAGGACCACCACATGGAAAATGAATTAGAAGCATTCTGAGAGTTCCAGAGGGCAGGACTGGTATCAGTGGGGAACATTATAGAGAATTGATTTCAATTCATTCTAGGGAAGAAGGATGTTCTCACAATTAAAGCTGTCCATGACTGAATGGGCTGCCTCATACAGTAGTAATGAGACCGTGGCCTTCTTGAGAAAATTTAATTACCAGGAAGTTCTCAAGTGCTCAATTTTATTTTTAATTCCCTTTTAAGAAATTAAAAATAATCTTGAACTATGTTGGCAATATATTATTATATGATAATATCTTTCCTACACTGTATGATCAAATTTTATATTACCTTTGCGTTATTTTTTTTTTTCTTAAAGACATCAGCAAGTTGGTTTTGTTGATTTACGCATAATTGCGTTTGGTGTTTGCCATGGAAAGACGCTGACATTTAGGTGAGTTTACATCTTGAAAAAAATGGAGTCACTGCTAAGTGCTTCTTTCTGTTGACAAAAGCTGATATCAAGATTGGAAATGAGGCAAACTTTCTAACATTTATCAGCCTACTGTACTGAAATTGTTGACGTATAGCTTTCTATCACTAGACTGCAAGTTTCATGAGAATAGTGGTTTTGTCTTGCCCTTTATATTCTCACACATCGGGCCATAGTAATCATTCAATTAAGTTTTTTTTGAAATAAATGAATAAATGGTTTACCAGAATGTTCAAGCAGAATCTAAATAAATGAAGTAATGAGTGAATGAATGAAAGTAATTGGGATTTTGTAAATTGACTCATATACCAGGCCAAAGTTTGGCTGCAGGCTAAAGGGCATTTTCACTTCAAAGACTGTATAATTCTGTCCTCGGAATTCATTCTATACACTTAAATGTGGAGAGAATTTCAAGTAAAATAGAGATGTCTGTGGAAGGGTTGAAAGAATGAAGAATGAGAAGAAATAGCAGTGGAAGGGCTTGGGGGAAGATGTGAACAGTGAGCTGGGCCAGACAAATTTGAACTGGCAGAGAACATTTTGGGTACAAATAGCATAAGTGGATTGCATGGAACTAGGAAGGTGCAGGATGCATTTCCTTAAGGAGCTATGATTTCCAGAGCGATCCACTCCACGTCACATGATGTGGTCATTGAAGTCCTGGATTATGGGGTTCATGGGGTGGGGTTGAAGGTAGAGGAGAGAATCTGACAGATGTTTTCGGGGTTGCTAAGGGTATTAGAAACTAGAGCATCCTTTTTGAAAAGTGAGCAATTTCCCTTCACGTGCCTTGAATTATCAATAGAAGTAGTAGTTTGGTTTGCAAAGTGGAAAACCATATAATTAAAACAAGCAGATATATGTGAAGTTGTCTGCTCTGACTTAGGATTGTGTGCTGATCCCTAAAATCACAAATAAGCCTTTCTCCTCCCCCTGACTTACCCCCACCTTGGCTCTTCCTGAGAACAAGAATGATTGTGAACTTCCTAAATTTTTCAGATCATGGGATGCTAATGATAGGAGGGAGTTTAGAAAATATTTTCTCCACTTTTCTTAGGAACCAGAGGATGGCTCAGAGTTCATGGTTAGTTGGAGGTGAAGGCAAGGCTCACGCCTGGGCCTCTTGATTCTTCTCACAAAGCTTTGTTCACATCTGTCAGTGAGACTGCTGCCCTCACCCCGAAGTCAGCATGTAAAATAGTAAGTGGATCCAAGTCTTCCAAAAATCTGTGTGGCATACGTGTATGAGACAGGGCTGAACAAAGAGAGATGCATGGGCATACGGACACTACAGCACAGAAGGCCAAAGGACCCCTGGTGGGGAGGGTGGGAGGGGGCTCCAGGAAGGACAGGGAGTTGTCAACAGGGCCCAGGACTGCAGTGATTCATCCTCACAACCAACCTCTAAGGTGGATTTGATCCCATTTAAATGCATGGGAATGCAGGGCAGAGAGGTTGAGTCATGTGACCAGGGCCCTGCAGCTTTGAAGTGGCAGAGCTCCGATCCAAACTACAGGCCCCATCTCTGCGTCCACATCACCGCATGCTGGTGATGCAGGGTGTGTGTGTGTGGGGGTGTGCTTGTGTGCCTTCATGGTTGTTATGGGTGGAATTGTTTCCCCCCCCAGATTTGTAAGTTGAAGCTCTAACCCCAAATACCTCAGAACGCCATCTTATTTGGAGACAGGGTCTCTATAGGGGTAAGCAAGTTAAAATGAAGTCTTTAGTGTGGGCCCTAATCCAATATGACCGGTGGCCTACAAAGAGGAAATTTGGAGAAAGCCATGCAAACATGAAGATGGCCATCTACAAGCCAAGGAGAGAGGCCTGGAACACATCCTTCCTCACAGCCTCAGAAGGAATCCACCCTGTGGAAACCTTGATTTTGGTTCTGGCCTCTAGATGTGCGAGACAATAAATTTCTGTTGTTTAAATGCCCGGTCAGTGGTACTTGTTACAGCAGCTCTAGGCACTAATACTGACGCATTCTGGTGTCCTTTTATTGGCCTTCTCTATTGGAAAACATTTGTCTCAGTTCAACATGAAGATAACTAATATGAAGCTTTCTTTTCTTTTATAGTAGTTATATATACATACATATATATATAAATATATAAACATAATTGTTCCATTTTAACCATTGTTTTATTGGGGTATAGTTGCTTTACCATGTTGTGTTAGTTTCTGCTGTATAATGAAGTGAATCCGCTCTATGTATACATATATCTCCTCCCTCTTGGACCTCCCTCCCACCTCACCCCTCTAGGTCACCACAGAGCACAGAGCTGAGCTCCCCGTGCTATAGAGCAGGTTCCCACTATTTTAAGTGTACCATCTGTGGTATTGACTACATTCACAGTGTTGGTCAACCACCACCACTCTGTTTCCAAAACTTTCTCATCACCCCAAATAAAAACTCTAATGTAGAACTTTCTTGCCCCATCTGTGAAGTTTAGATATGTTTAACGTATCTATTTCTGCACATCTCTGATGGTCATTATGAGATATAGGCTTGCACCTATCAGAAATGCCATCATTGTTAGCTGGGCAACTAGAATCAATGACACATAGAGGAAGACACTCTCTCTTGGTTCTTGTAGGATCTCATCCTCTGCCCTCTCCCCACCCCTCATCTCACACTTGCCCACTGCCTCCGGGCTTCCCTCATGCTCTCGGATCATGCTTTGGTCTCCAGGCCTTTCCCTCTGCCTGGAAGTGTCTCCCAAACAGCACACTGCACGTGCCCTCAGCTCATCTGGTCTCTACACACGTCACGTTCTCAGAGATGCTTTCCTGACCACTCATCTGAAACACCACTGTTTCATGTGGTTCTCAGCCTATGCAGAGTAACGTGATGGCTAGAAATGCCTGGGGCCCCTCACCTGGGCCCCAGGTGAGGCTTCCCACAGACATCTCCCCTTTCCAAACTAGTGTGATGACTGGACCAACCCTTGTGCTTCTTACTATGATTGCAAGATGCCCTTCAGCAATAACCATCAAGAATTTTGAACAAAAGAAATTTATTACTTACAGGACCTGGAGCGTAAAAGGCACACCAGAAAGCACTCATCAATGTGTGTGTGTGTGTGTGTGTGTGTGTGTGTATGTTCTCCCCTTTCCAAACTAGTGTGATGACTGGACCAACCCTTGTGCTTCTTACTATGATTGCAAGATGCCCTTCAGCAATAACCATCAAGAATTTTGAACAAAAGAAATTTATTACTTACAGGACCTGGAGCGTAAAAGGCACACCAGAAAGCACTCATCAATGTGTGTGTGTGTGTGTGTGTGTGTGTGTGTGTATGTGAGAGAGAGAGAGAGAGAGAGAGAGAGAGAGTGAGAGGGAGAGAAAGCTAGCACAGGCCTGGGGTTCTGCTTTTATACAGGTTGAGAGTGAGGTCTAGGGTTTCCCTGGCTCACTCCTTATTGGTGAATTTAAAACATAAGAGTGGAAATTTAAAATTCGGGAAGAGAGAAACAAAAGAACAAGCGGCCCAGATGTCCAGTTACCTAAATTAACGAGCATCTCTAAAATGAAGGAGACTCATGGGGGCGGGGCATCCAGGCTCTTTACCTAGTGACGTGGCTGGCAGCGTGTTTGATCCAGACAGCTTTCCTTGAAGAGGATGCCTCGGCATTCAAAGCTTAAGTCAGGCACTTGCTTTACGAAAAGAAAAGCCAACGGTCAGGGCTCACACTACAACCAACTCTCACTCAGATCCTGATTTTTTAAATAATATTGATCACCACCTGACATCATGTTCTCATTTGTCATCTGTCTCTCTCACTGAAATGAGGCGGGCGCTCTGTTTACTGCTATATACATCTCACCTCTAGAGCATTGCCTGGGCCATCATAGTCATTCAGTAAATATTTGTGGAATAAATGCATGCCTTTATCCATTTATTCCTACGTTCAATACATTCCTAAGACACCCCTCCTTTCCCTGCTGGGGCCACACTCAGGCGCACACTCAGGGTAGGGAGAACCACGGCTGGCTTTTTCCCATCACTCTCCCAGGTCCCCATCAGACCCTGACTCCCAATGTCCACGTACATGGGCTCTGTTCTTTGGGAGCCACCTTACCCTAAGGATGGTCCCTTTGGGTGTCATCTCTTTGAAGATGACTCAAGTTTTGGGGCCGCCTGTCCTCACCCAGCTCTAGAGGGAGGGTGCCCCCTCCCCTCTCTCCCTGCAGCACTATCTCCTCACTCAGGGGGTCCAGGCAGCTCCCCGCCTGCCTCAGCTTTGGTTAGTCCCGTGGTACCCAAGTGCCTGGGATACGCGTCAGGCTCTCTAATGGGCTTCCTGAGGATCCCTGCATGAGGTTTAAGGGGGTGGCAGTTCCTCCTAAAGACATTCTCACTCTCCAATCCCTTTGATCCAACTTTAAGCCCCCAGCCCTGCCTCTTATACAGCCTTGGAGAGAGAATGAGGTGTAGGGAATTTTTTCTCTTCAGGAAGAGGATCATTCCTTAGGATGGTTTGTACCCTCTCTTCAGCAGCTGTCTGCACTGAACACTCTGGTTTTAGCTTTTGGACCTCAGAGGAAACTAAGATGACGGGAAAACTCCCCTTCACTCCCTCGTTTACAGTCTAAGGAGGATCCAAACCCTTCCCTCCTCCATTTCCTCGTCGGATACTGCCCCCTTCACTGTGCACACCTACCCCTCTGCCGTCTATGTTGCAGCTGTAACCTTGAGTCACTTGGTTGCATATCCTCCATGATTTTACCTCCTTTTCTACACTCTTGTCCATCCAACCATCTCCCTTATCCAATCTGACTGTGCGCTGAGCACAGCTGTAGGACCCCCTGGAGGCTGGGTCCTCACCTGGTCAACTCGGGCTTCCAGTCCCCATGGTACTATTGATTTTATGCTATTCCATTTCAGAGCTGTTTTATTATCTCCAGGAGCCATATTAAGTCTTCAGTGAGTTCTTTAAACCACCTGTCACACACTCACCCCTTCTGCCTCAGCATCTGATCAAGGCCTCCGAGCAGGGCTATCCAGATCCTTTGTGGAGCCCCCCAACCTTCAAGAATCAGGAAAATGTGCCAGAGCAGGCATTAAAAGGCAGTGCAGCTCTATTTACAATAGCCAGGACATGGAACCAACCTAAGTGTCCATCAACAGATGAATGGATAAAGAGGATGTGGCACATATATACAATGGAATATTACTCAGCCATAAAAAGAAACGAAACTGAGTTATTTGTAGTGAGGTGGATGGACCTAGAGTCTGTCATACA
>NC_041223.1:4570605-4570872 GCF_002837175.3 Physeter macrocephalus | reverse complement strand
AAAAAAATGGTCATGAAGAACCTAGGGGCAAGATGGGAATAAAGCCGCAGACCTACTAGAGAATGGACTTGAGGACACGGGGAGGGGGAAGGTTAAGATGGGACAAAGTGAGAGAGTGGCATGGACATATATACACTACAAAGTGTAAAACAGAGAGCTAGTGGGAAGCAGCCGCATAGCACAGGGAGATCAGCTCGGTGCTTTGTGACCACCTAGAGGGCTGGGATAGGGAGGGTGGGAGGGAGGGAGATGCAGGAGGGAAGAGAT
>NC_041223.1:4558330-4570253 GCF_002837175.3 Physeter macrocephalus | reverse complement strand
TGTAAAACAGAGAGCTAGTGGGAAGCAGCCGCATAGCACAGGGAGATCAGCTCGGTGCTTTGTGACCACCTAGAGGGCTGGGATAGGGAGGGTGGGAGGGAGGGAGATGCAGGAGGGAAGAGATGTGGGAACATATGTATATGTATATGTATAACTGATTCACTTTGTTATACAGCAGAAACTAACACACCATTGTAAAGCAGTTATACTCCAATAAAGATGTTAAAAAAAAAATGCAATGCTTTTTCCTTTACTCTGTAGTCTCTCAATGTTTGGTGCTTTTTTTATTTGCTATTCGATGACACTCTAAGTGAAAAAACATTTTTAGGCCATTAGCATGAATTTTGTCATTCATCTTTACATTGTGCGATCACAGTGTTACACATAAGAGCATTTAACTTGCCTTCGGGATCACAGGAACCACACACTCATATTTCAGAGCTAAGCCGTGCGTACCTTCTTACCACAGCAGGGGAAACCCAGCACACTTACTCGCCTGATTTTTATTTCACTTCTTGGTATATGTATTTTCCCGTGCTCTCTTCTTTGGCTTCCCGGTGAGTTAGGAGAACAGAAAAGAAAAGGAGCCATAAGTTGCCCTCTGTTTCATCCCTTCTTTGTCATGATTTTCAGCTTAAGTAGTTGCCTGATACAGGGAAGTGACATGAGTAAGAAAAGCGACGATAGGGCTGTTCCCTTTCTCACCACGCCATTGCCTTTTTTACTTCAAAGACAAGTTCTGGTTTGAAAGTAAAGCATGGCCCCTGGGGGCTTTCAGTGCCTGGTCCCTCAGCCATAGATGTAACACGTTTCCCTTGGCCCTGCACACAGTGGGTCCACCTGAGTTCTGTGCTCAGGGGTCTTTAAGAACACCCTTTGTGAATGGAGCGGCGGGGCTGCTAACAGATGGTGGCCGGGCACATAGTGTGTGTCTCCTGTGCTCACGCATATGCCCTGTTGTCCCAACTAACTTCACTTACGGAACACAGTTCACAGATGAAATTATGAAGGATTTCAAGATGGTGACATCAGAGCCTTTAGCAGGAGCGGGGGCCCTTCTGGCAGCCTGGCCCTGCACAACCACATGAAGCTCCCATGGCCTCCAGCTTCTGAGAGGGAAGGCACACGAACCTACAGGGGCACGCCACCCCGCGCCCCAAGCCACCCGCATTGACCACACCCCACCTCCACCTTCCTGTTCTAAGTTCACCTTAATCCATGGCTCCTCCTTCAAGGCGGATTTCTCAGCCCTGCTTTTACAGACCACTTCCACTCATGGCCTCCAAGCTCCTGCGTGGACTTAGCCTTGCTTCTCCTATACTTTCACCCCCTCTCGTGGCATCACCATCACGCTCTGTAAGTTTGTTCAAGTCTTCCTCATTCAGCAATGACAACAGTCATCACAGAAAAACTCTGTCGTTTTCACCCCTCATATTTCTCTTTCACCCCACAGCCAAGCAACTCCCAAGAGGACTCCTCAATCTCTCTCTTCTATTCTTTAACTCTTCCTTCCTCCCTTGAAAATAGCTGAACTATTTCCAGGATCTAGGGAAAGGATCATGTCCTTGCTGGTTTTTGGTACCATCCCTTCTCCACGATATCATATCACCTGGGTTCTGGCTCTCGTTCTGCTGCTTACGATCGCGTGGGCAATGGTGAGTCAGAACAAAATCCTTCTCAACCTGACATCATATATTCTCTTATTCTAAGGGCATCACCAGATTTTTCAGACCTGCCCTGCCGGCACCCCATCCCGGACACTCACCGGCTGCATCTCCAGAACAACAGATGCAGATAAAAAGTAAAACAGTGACTAAACATCCGAGGACTTGGATTTTAAACTATAATATAAATTAAAATCATGAGGGTACTTGGTGTCTGAAATGGGATGAGCAGTTACCCCTCTCATCTGATATCCTCCACCCCTGCCCTGCACTGGAGCCCCTTGCAGGCATCCGCCTGCAGACCTGAGCTTCCTGCAGGTTTCCTGCCCCAGGGAGGTGGAGGTTTATTGCTTCGTGATCTGAGTTTACCCTGTCTCCTTAGACCCCCAATGAAACTGGAAGGTGTCCTCAGGTGAGAGAGAAGGTACCCGAGGTTTGTCGGGACCCTCCCCGTGGGATTCCTGCTGAAGGAGGTCAGTTGAGCTGCTGTGAAGGCTGAAGTTGTTACTGCCCAGCCCCCAGCCAAGCTGAAAGGAAACCAAGATCAGACCTCAAGGTGGTGGAGCCGCCAGTCAGAGCATCTGTAGGACCCTGGGTTCTGACCGAGGCTCCTTGAAGGCAGTGTCTGAGTTTACCGGGCACTGACTTGATTTGCTGATGCCCGCAGCCAATGGCCACAGGCAGGTAAGAGGGATCCTCGGGAAGACCAGTGGGGCCAGAGGCAGCTCCTGTGGATCTGAGGGCTGTTAGGTCTGCAGACACCTCTCCCAGACCCTGTCTGGGGAAGGACGTTGGGCTAGGGTACCACTCGGAAGGAGATGGTGTGGCACCTTGACCAGGGCACAGGTGGCTGTGTAGGCGTGCTCAGAATTCCTGTGACAAAAAAGCACCAATGGAACAAAGCCAACAC
Source organism: Physeter macrocephalus (assembly GCF_002837175.3). Lineage (NCBI taxonomy): Eukaryota > Metazoa > Chordata > Mammalia > Artiodactyla > Physeteridae > Physeter > Physeter macrocephalus. The sequence goes on along the minus strand of NC_041223.1, from coordinate 4,567,679 downwards.
CTGCAGACTGCGACTTGCCATTCATACAGGCGCGTGGTACCACCCACACGGAGCAGCCGTGCTGTCTTGTCTTCCGTTTGCTTTAAGTATGAGTTCTCCGTCAACTGCTGCTCAGACCTTCTGCATGGATCATCCAGAAGACACTTCTCTCGGTGTCCTAAGAGCAGGGAGAGTCTCGTCTCTCTTCACTGTGTGGACAGGGCACCGACATCTCAGGAAACACACACGCCCTTGGCAAGAAGTTTTCTCGACCTTCATGAAAAGACGGGAGGGAAATGTTTGCGCTAGCACTTGGGTGAGATTCCAGCACTTGTGCTGGAAAACCCACATCTCCATCTGAAAAAAAATGAAATCACTCAAATCTCCTATTTCAAAAATTCCTCGTGTCCTGACAATGTGATATAGGATCAACTTTCTGTTTTATTCTACAAGGCTTCAGTCTTAAGTCTGACCAGTTCTCCATTTTACTCCCTGGGCTATTCCCATTCAAGTTAACGATTGTTTTGTTTTAGAATACTTAATCCAATTGCACAAGAATAGAAGAGGATACAGGTTTGTTTGTTTTTTTTTTTCTAACATTCTTTCCCATAAGCTTATTATTTTTTTGCAATGTTAAGGATTGAGATTCTGAACTTTCTTCTTGCTCACGTTTAGCTTTTAATCAGTACCCTATAGATTTCAAACTGACAGTAAATATTTAGATACACACAGGCTTTTTCGGTTGAGTACTTGTTTAGTTCAACCAACTTATGATTCTTAATTATTAGGATTATCCTCCTGAAGCAACGCAAAGGATTATATTAGCAACAAACAAACCAAAAACTTCTTCCTTTCTAGACTCATTGACAAACTATGTTCTATAAAAATCCAATGCGTCAGCCCTCTGTACTTTCTTTTAATATCTAAAATAATGCACATACCAAACCTAATTATAGGAGATATTAAAAGAATACAGTAAAACTAAAACGCTAAAGCAACAGACTTCACATATATTCATTTAAGATGACCACACACAGCTAACTCGAAGAGAGTCACTTTATTTCTAAATAGATGTTTTACATGGTTTTCTGTTCAACTCTAATTTTCACAGAACCAAAGGCCAAAGATCATTTCTTGGTCAAATTTTAATTCACCTCCTCAAGAACATTTGTAATCCTTCACTTAAAGAATAAAATTATTCCCTAAAGTAGGAAGTGAGGTGTAGACCAGGTCATTGAAGGAGTGCTTCTCTCATCTAGCACTAACAGATCTGTGACCCTGGGCAAAGCTTTGGATCACCTTAGGTTCTGTAATCTGCAAAACAGTGGGCTTTGATCTTTAAGGTCTCTTCCCAAAAGACGTGACTCTGAGACTAATTATACTTTAACATTTTGACGTGATAGGAGATATTAGCATCTACTTATCAAACAGCTGGGCAGAATGTTCTAATACTTGATTTTCACATGTCGATTCCCCAAGGTATAGACACTTCTTTGGTTTGTATAAACAGGGTTTGAGTCACCATTGAAGACACAGGAATTTCTAAGCTCTGTTTGGAACTTTAGACACAACGCTGTAGGGAGATCAGGCCTGGCTTCGTGGGTGTGTGACACGTGCAGTAGGGCACACCACCCCTCCCTTGACCCCCGCAACTGTTCAGAAGGGCGCCACACCCGGAGTAAGGCTCTGCTGCTGCTGTCTGAAAGTCTTCACGGTTTGTCTTTGAACTTGTGTTTGGTGCGTGAGCAGAGGAGGTACATGCGATATGTGTGTCCTCCGTACCTCACTGCTTCTGCATATTGCATTTGTAATGCACTGTAAGAATTACTGTGGTCCCACTAAGTGTGGTGGGGTTCAGAGAGACCCAGCGTAAGTACAAGGTCAGCCTGTGAAGTCTATGAATGTGTAAGGGGCACCGGCAGCCCCCAGGGGCCATGCTTTCCTTTTTAGCCAGGGCTTGTTTTGCAAACAAAAAGAAAGCAATGGCATTTTAAGAAAAAGAACAGCCAAGGAAACCCGACACATTCCGTCCTAGTAGTGTTACTTTCCTGTGTTAACCAACCAGTTCAGCTGCAGATAATGGCACAGAAGGAAAAGAAAAGGGAATCCATAGTACCTTTTCCTTTCCATCCCTCCTTATTCACCAAGTGCAAAGAATGTGGGTAGAAAGTGCACATAGTAAGAAGTGAATTAAATACAGTTGAGTTCATTTTGTGTAGCATTTCCTCCTCTCTAGTAAGAACAAAGTACATACGTAGGTACATGCTATGAAATATGAATGTGCAATTTTGATGATTCTATCTAAAACTTAAATGGGTTTATACTCTCCATTAAAACTGACCTTGTGTGATATAAAGATAAAAGGTAAAGTCTGTGTTAATAATTAAAACATATATAAGTTTACTGATAATGTCATTAAGCTCAAGCAAAATAAACATCATGGCTATTCCAGAGAGGTCACTGAGGAAAGGACAGAAGTTTCTGTGTTAGTACTTTTCACAGAATCTTTTCCAGCCTTTTGAACTAGCAGTTCTTCATTTCCACTTTGTACTGAGTCTATCACCAGTTATGCAGCCTGTTTCTGAGAAAATACTGACTGCTGCCTGGGGTGCAAAATTGATTGGCTACATCTTACGTCCACATTCACTCCCTCTGTCACCTGGTTAGCAGGCCTTTGGTCCATAAGCTATTTGGTCCATGACAAAGGTCCTTGATATTTGGTCCTGTCCAAAACCACTTGGCATGGGCCTAATATGCTCATGGGCATTTGGACAGGACCAAATATACTGCAAGACTCTAGCCTTGCTCTAAAACACCTAGAGAGGGTGCAGCTGTTAGACAGGTGGTGGTGCCAAAGCCCAGCAGTGCCACGTGAAGAGGACCCTGAGGTAGGGCAGGGCGCCTGGAGTGAAGATCCAGTCTGCTTCTAGCTGGCTTGATTCTTGGGACTTTGGCCTTGCCCTTGAGGAATTTTCCCATCCGTAAATTGAGATTAGATTCTGAAGATCACCGTCAATTCTAAGAGAGCTAATTTTAGATTTCTGTGAGTGGCTGACACATGAAACATTGGTAAAGTACCTCTTCACCCCAAAGCCACTGTAAACAAACAGAAAATCTGGGTAAATGTAGTATACACACCATGCAAACGGGGCTGTCAGCGAAGTTCCCTTCTGTAGCCCTAGAACCAGATTTCTACCCAGACTCCTCCCATGTGGAATATCTCAAGTTTCCCTTGTCCATCACTGCCTTTCTGCAATGTTGGTGGGGCATGGAGCAGGGGTTATACCCAAATATTTTGTTTTACTCACAGAGTATCTAAATTATTATGTCAGAAGTCTTTAACACACACACACACACACACACACACACACACACACACACACACAATCTTGTCTCAGATGTCAGCAATGCTTCAGTCATTTTGTCTCATGACAGATGCATCCCAAACAGAGCTCTTCTGTCTTCTTTCCAGAGGTCTATTTACTTATATTCAAATACAATGCATAGTTATTCTGCCAAATGATTCATTCACGGCCATCAGAGTTTTCATAAACCAAGTAAATAATTTCCTGCCTCTTAACTGGTCTAGGAACTAAGATCCCCCAAGCCTTGCAGTTGCCAACAAACAAACAAACAAACAAAAAGATACTTACCAACAGAACTATTTGCAAAGGCAATTTACATATATGCAATTCTGCCTCTGTGAATAGAGCACAGGCAGTGGATATTAAAAGTTGTCTCCTCACGCTCTGAGGAATGCTGTGATCCTCTCCTGATCTTTTATTATCTGTAATTTTTCAGCCACTTAACAACAAACTGATAACAGGGGCTGATGCTGAGAAACACTCCTGTCTTCTTATAGTGTACTTTGCCCAGAGAATAACTTTTGCATGAGGGGAACCCCAACACATATAGAAATAAGACTAATTAGAATTAGTTCAGACTACGAAAATTTTCCAGGGTTACCAAGAGTATGTTTGGGTCCTGCTGAAGGAAACGATTCAGCATTTGTACTGATCGGAGACCAGACGGCCCGGCACTACCGGATCTCTGTAATTCACAGAGCTGTGACGCCATAACTGCAGATCTATGCCAGGGCTTGGGCACCTTTGCTTTTCTCCTCCATTCAGCATGTTTGAACTCTTCACAGTTTCTGTTGAGAATTCATATATTTAGCTCTCAGAAGAATGGAATGTCTGAATTCTTTCTTCTGACACTTTTCTGATTTTCATATTTTAAGGCATGCAACTAAATGTAAATTTTCAGGTGCTTTACCTCCTGCCTTAATAAGAGATGTTTTTCCATGGGGAAAAAGTAAAGTAGACTTGCTACCCAGACTCTAATGAAAGACCTGTGACATTAAGAAATGTGAAATACAACATAGATTCTTTTGAAAAAAGATCTTTTAAAAGTTTTATAGTTACGAATGAATAGCTTTTTATGTTCCTCTTATATGTTTCCCTCTCTTCCTAGAGCTAACTCTGTTTTGAAATTTGTGTGTGTTCTTCACATCCATATTTTCAGGCTTTAATTAGTATATGTTTAGTTATCATATAGTGTTATTTTGCATATTTAAATATTTACAATGCTTCATGTGTTAAAGGTATTAACAATCAGGAAATGAAGATGCTTGTTGAAACTATAAAAAACTGGATAATTTATAATTTGTTAGTTGTGTTTCCCTGCTATAGCCATTAGCTATTTTTCCAAAGGCTGCAATCTATCGACATCTACCATTCTTAAAAGAAATTCTGTGGCTTTAGATATATGCTGTCCAATATGTTATTGATGGATGTTAACCAAATGTGGCCGATGGGCACCTGAAATAGGGCTCGTCCAAAATGAGACGTGCTGTCGGTGTAAAATACACCCGATTTAAAAAATTTAGTATAAAGAAACAACGTCAAGTATATCAATAACTTCTATTGATTACATGTTGAAGTAAAAAACATCTTTCACATATTGGATTAAATAACATACATTATTGAAGTTAATTTTACTATTTTTTACTTTTTAATGTGGCTACTAAAATTTCAAAATTACACTTGTGTCTCACATTTCAGTTGGGCACTGCTTCTTAAGACATTCCTAGAAACCTAAGCCCTTTCTCCTCCTTTGCCTTCCTCCCAGTGGGCTGCGAGCTTTCTCTTCATCCAGGTGCCCACTGACGGAGCAGATAATTGTTATCACTGTGCTGTGAATGCAGGTATTTTGTGATGCTGATGGAGTTCCTGAGGCTGGACGTTCTCCCACCATCACTCCATCACGGAAAATGGTCCCGTCTGTGACTGGCAGCCCTGGCCAGGCTGAATAATACTGATCATGAAATCACCCTGTGTAACTTTATAGTGGTCCTGTGATGAATGATTGTTTACATTTATTAAAAGTGGGCATGCTCAGGGAATTCATGGGGTTTAATTCCACTAACATTTCATTTTACAATTATTACAATCTGTAGTTTTAATTAAGAGTCTTCTGCACTGATGTGTAGGCCTCCTGGTCATGAGAGATTGCCTGGGCAGGGACAAAGAAAGTTCTGTTGACTAATGGAATGTGCACGGTGAAACTATGGTTTCTAATTATAGCACACTGGATAATAGTCACATATTGCTGTGCATTATGTTTACTAATAATCATCCTTATAGGTGTTCTTACAAAGATACATCCTCTTGTAGGCAGTTTCTTTGAGTCTGGTTAACACCTTGGGGAAAAAGCTGAACTTTGTGTATAGATATTCTTCTTCAATGTTAAACCCATTCAGTCTTTAGTTTTGACTATTTGATATGCTGCTTCAAACACACATTTTTCAAATTAGGTCCATTGTAAATAATGCATAGTAGAGGTCCAATTCTGTACTTCCAATTTATTTAACATCCATTGATTCTTACGACTTTTCTTTGAAGTTTTATGCTAATTTAACAACCTTTTGGGAGCTTTGTTCAGTGTTATGTGTGTTCATTTCCTGAAAGCACTACACTTGGTAAAATGAGTTTAAACTTTCAAAATTCAACCAGCCTAATAAATGTAAAACTACATATACTATTTATGTGGAGAGAAGATTAAACTACAAGAGACAAGCCCTGTAAAAACACTCATATATTTTATGTCTTTAGTTGTATTCTAGCATTGAACAGAAACTTTAAAAAAGATAAAAGAGTGGCTAAACACAAAAGGATTTTTTTTTTCTAAAATGAATGTGCAATTGCTGATATCCTCATGTAGAGATGATACTGTTCTCTTTTTGTGGCCCAGTTTCATCACATAAGTTCCAGATTTTCAAAAAAGTTTGGGACTTAGGACTTTCACCTCTGACTCAGATGGGAGGCTTGTAGTAGACCACAATTTTCACTACAGTAGAAAAATCAAATAAAACACAAAATCCTCCACCTGAAGGTGTTTTAGAGTTTCTGCATCAACCAGGATTTAAGAGGTTACTACCAGGAAATAAGCCTTTTAAAACCAGCATTTTACAACCACAGTTTTCCTTGAGGTTTTCGCCGACTGTAGTGTCAGGGTTGTTTCTGAGAATCCAGGCTGCTGTGGCAGAAATGGGCAAATAGGAAACAAAGAAACCAGCAGAGACTTTGACAATTTTATGATGTTTGAGAGAAAAATAAATAATAGAGCTGTAAGGCTCCAGGAACCCACTATGACTAAAGGATCAGAGAGCCTGACACTTGGCCTGTTCTCCCCTGGACCAAAGTCACAGCTAGTAAGGACTAAGAATTTTAGGACAAAATCTCTAAAACCTGGAACAGAGTTTTCCACAGTCTTGCAGTTTCCAGAAAATAAAGATTAGCCATCAAGACCCATCAAAGAGGAACATCTGAGGCAAGAAGCATGACTGCAGATCACAGTGGGATCAGTCCATCAGGGAAATATATACATTTAAATTTCTATGCTCCCCAAAACATAGCTTCAAAATATATAGGGCAAAAATTGATAGAACCAAGAGTCAAGATGGACACGGTCACAGTCATAATAGAAATGTTATCATGTCTCTTTCGAAGCAGCTTATATATCTGACAAAAGATCAGTATGGATGTAGAAGTTCTGCTCAACATAATAAACAAACTACAAATGAACATATATGTAACACTAAGCCTTCAAATGACAAAAAATTTCGAGAAAGGGCATTTATCAAAACTGACATATTATTGGGTCATAAAGCATGGTTTAACACTTTAGAGTATTGAAATCCCTCAGAATAGTGGAATTAAGCTATAAATCAATAGTATAAAAATAATAAAATCCCCAATTAAAATCCTGAAATTAGACAATAAATTGCTAAATAAGTGATAGGCAAAATACTCAATGAAAATTTGAAAGTATTTTGAGAGGAATGCTAAAGAAAATAATACATATAATAATTTGTAGGATGCAGATAAGTTGGTATGGAAAAGGAATTTTTATATTCTTAAAACATGTATCAGAAAAGAAGTCTGAATATTTAGGCCGTAAGTATCCATCTTCCAAAATTAAGGAAAGAACAGCAAATTACACTTGATTAAGATAGAAGGAAGAAAATAATAATTAAAGAGCAAATATTAACAAAATTAAAAATATAACTACAATAGAGAAAGTAAACAAACCAAAAACTGAAACAATGTACTGGCCTTTGTTAAAAAGAAAAAAGAAAAGAAAAAGAAAAAGAATAAATATACAATTTACCAGAGGCAGGAATAAAATGTGGTATGACACTATAAATACTTCAGATTATATTTATTTATTTATTTTTAATTTTTTTGAGAGTTTTAAAAATCTGGACCAATTTTAAAGTCTTTATTGAATTTTTTACAATATTGCTTCTGTTTTACATTTTGTTTTGTTTTGCTTGGCCACAAGGCATGTGGGAGCTTAGCTCACCGACCAGGGATCAAACCCACACCCCCTGCATTAGAAGGCGAAGTCTTAACCACCGGACCACCAGGGAAGTCCCCAGGTTTTCAAAAATGCTAAGAGGATGTAACAAAATTTATGTCAGTAAACTTGAAAATTTAGATGAAATGAACAAATTCCTAGCAGACACAAATTACCGAGGCTAAAACAGGAACAAATTAAATTTTTATTTCAATAATTCTGTATATACTAATTAAGTTGAATATGTGATTTAAAACTTCCCAGAAAGAAATCTTCAGGCCTAGTTGTATTTAAAATTGCACTGGAGTTTGTAGACATTGGAACAAGGTAAGAAAAGAAAAAGTTGTAAGAATGGAACAGGTAAATTATTATACTTAACAAAATGAACTCAGCAAGGTTTCTGGATACGATGTCACTGTACAAAATTCAATTTTGTATATATACCAGCAACATTGAAAATTTTTAAATGATACTATTTGAAATGCCATTCAGAAAATCAAATTAGAATTATATCTAATGAAATGTATGCAAGAGCTCTACACTGAAAATTTGAAATATTGTTGTGAGAAATTAAGAAGGAATTAAGGAATCCAGAAGAATGAAGGACTGTGCCACATTCATGTGTCTGAAGATCCAATATTACTGTCAGTTCTATAGATAGGTCTGTAAATTCTGGCTTTTTCTTAAAAAAGTGTGCAGCTCAGGTGGAAGTCAATCCCACCTTCACCTATGAGTGGGCCACCAGTAGCCAGTGAGAGGGCCAATATTTTCTCCAGAAAATCAACTTGCCTCTTCTGAAATGTCTGTACAAGCATAGGAGTTCTGTGTCACAAAACACACAAGAAGGAGCAAAAGCACAGTTACCAACTTCCTGAATTTGAATACTATCATCTCCTGATTGAGGTGCTTTTATGCTTGCCCACTCACCTTGATAAACTCAAAGGTAACATCGTTTCTATGTCAACATCCATTTGTGGAACAGCATATGCTCTTTTAAGTAATAATAATGGCTACCACTTACTATTATAGTATTATTAGTAATAGTATAGTATTGGTATAGTATTAATAGTAATATACTATTATAGTATATTATAGTACTTATTATGCATCAGGCACTATTCTAAGTACCTTTAATGTATCACTTCATTTAACCTTTCTCCAAACTTATGAGGTAAGGAAGAATACCATTGTCACTTCACAGGGAAGGAAGCTGAGGCACAGAGAGAGGTGCACCCACTAGTCATCTTGGCATCTAGGTGCTACATTCTGTATTCCTAACCACTATGCCTTGTTCTCCTTCTTAATGGGAATTTTTAACATCCTCTACTTTAAACAAAAACAAAGAGTGCTCTTCCTACGTTTTCCTCTAAGAGTTTTATAGTGTCTGGCCTTACACTTAGGTTTCTAATCCATTTTGGGTTTATTTTTGTGTATGGTGTTAGGGAGTGTTCTAAATTCATTCTTTTACATGTAGCTGTCCAGTTTTCCCAGCACCACTTATTGAAGAGAC
>NC_041223.1:4556396-4557715 GCF_002837175.3 Physeter macrocephalus | reverse complement strand
CTGATTTTTCATTGTTAGTGTATAGGAATGCAAGAGATTTCTGTGCATTAATTTTGTATCCTGCTACATTACCAAATTCATTGATTAGCTCTAGTAGTTTTCTGGTGGCATCTTTAGGATTCTCTATGTATAGTATCATGTCATCTGCAAAGAGTGATAGTTTTACTTCTTCCTTTCCAATTTTTATTCCTTTTGTTTCTTTTTCTTCTCTGATTGCTGTGGCTAGGACTTCCAAAACTATGTTGAATAACAGTGGTGAGAGTGGACATCCTTGTCTTGTTCCTGATCTTAGAGGAAATGCTTTCAGTTTTTCACCATTGAGAATGATGTTTGCTGTGGGTTTGCCATATATGGCATTTATTATGTTGAGGTAGGTTCCCTCTATGCCCACTTTCTGGAGAGTTTTTATCATGAATGGGTGTTGAAATTTGTCAAAAGTTTTTTCTGCATCTACTGAGATGATCATATGGTTTTTATTCTTCAATTTGTTAATATGGTGTATCATATTGATTGATTTGAGTATATTGAAGAATCCTTGCATCCCTGGGATAAATCCCACTTGATCATGGTGTATCATCCTTTTAACGTGCTTTTGGATTCTGTTTGCTCGTATTTTCTTGAGGATTTTTGCATTTATATTCATATATTTTCTATTTCTTCCTGGTTCAGTCTTGGAAGCCTATACCTTTCTAAGAATTTGTCCACTTCTTCCAGGTTGCCCTTTTTATTGGCATAGAGTTGCTTGTAGTAGTCTCTTATGATGCCTTGTATTTCTGCAGTGTCCATTGTAACTTCTCCTGTTTCATTTCTAATTTTATTTATTTTTTTTTTTTAATTTTATTTATTTTATTTTACTTATTTTATTTTTGGCTGCGTTGGGTCTTTGTTGCTGTGCGCGGGCTTTTCTCTGGTTGCGGCGAGTGGGGGCTACTCTTCACTGCAGTGCATGGGCTTCTCATTGCGGTGGCTTCTCTTGTTGTGGAGCACGGGCTCTAGGCACACGGGCTTCAGTAGTTGTGGCTTGCGGGCTCAGTAGTTGTGGCACATGGGCTTAGTTGTTCCGTGGCATGTCAGATCTTCCTGGACCAGGGCTTGAACCCATATCCCCTGCATTGGCAGGTGGATTCTTAACCACTGCAACACCAGGGAAGCCCTTTAATTTTATTGATTTGAGTCCTCTCCCTCCTTTTCTTGATGAGTCTGGCTAAAGGTTTATCAATTTGTTTATTTTCTCAAAGAACAAGCTTTTAGTTTTATTGATCTTTGCTATTGTTTTCTTTGTTTCTATTTCATTTATTTCTGCTCTGATTTTTATGATT
>NC_041223.1:4546816-4556243 GCF_002837175.3 Physeter macrocephalus | reverse complement strand
GAGGTAGGCTTGTATTGCTATAAACTTCCCTCTTAGAATTGCTTTTGCTGCATCCCATAGGTTTTGGATCATCATGTTTTCATTGTAATTTGTCTCTAGGTATTTTTTATTTCCTCTCTGACTTCTTTAGGGATCTCTTGGTTATTTAGTAATGTACTGTTTAGCCTCCATGAGTTTGGGTTGTGACATAAATCACAGCAAGATTTTTTTTGATCCACCTCCTAGAGTAACGGAAATAAAAACAAAAATAAACAAATGGGACCTAATGAAACTTAAAAGCTTTTGCAAATCAAAGGAAACTACAAACAAGATGAAAAGACAACCTGGGCATATACCCAGAGAAATCCATAATTCAAAAACACACATGCACCCCAATGTTCATTGCAGCACTATTTACAATAGCCAGGTCATGGAAGCAACCTAAATGCCCATCGACAGATGAATGGATAAAGAAGATGTGGTACATATATACAATGGAATATTACTCGGACATACAAAGGAAGAAAACTGGGTCATCTGTAGAGACGGGGATGGATCTAGAGACTGTCATACAGAGTGAAGTAGGTCAGAGAGAGAAAAACAAATACCGTATGTTAACACATATATGTGGAACCTAGAAAAAATGGTACAGATGAACTGGTTTGCAGGGCAGAAATAGAGACCCAGGTGCAGAGAACAAACGTATGGACACCAAGGGGGGAAAGTGGCGGGGCGGGTGGTGGGATGAACTGGGAGACTGGGATTGACATGAATACACTAATATGTATAAAATAGATAACTAATGAGAACCTGCTGTATAAAAATTACATTACATTAAATTTAAAAAACAAAATAAAACAAACAATAAAACCTTTTTCTATGTTTAAGGATTTTTGTTTTAGCATATTGGCTTAAGGAGTCTGCTTGATAGTAAGTGTCTCAAAAGCTGGATGAGTACTCAATGTTTCTCACATTTCATGATTATAAAAACCACATCTTTAACAGAAACAGAATCTTAAATTTTAATTTGCTAAGTAGGATAGACAAGCATAAAGTCAACCCAAGTAGAGCAAAATTATTCAAGCTTAAGTTCAATGCAAGAGAGACAAATGCACAGCCTTTCATCACGACATTTGAAACTAGACTTTGTTCTGCCGAAAGAGTGTTCAGTTTGATACAGCCAGAGCCTGGGCTGTGAAGCAGCTCCAATGGATGCACAGCCTTAAAACTTAGCCCCGTAGACTCTGTCTTTTCACATCTTTTCAGCCTGATGAAGGCTATAAAGACATTTTGGCTAATACTTAAAGTGATTAAAAAATAACATTTGGAAAATTTCAAATTGGATCTAGAAAGAATTGCACATTGTCTATGCTGTATTTTGTTTCTTCTGTGTTTTAGAGAAGAAGAGGAATGGCAGTCTGGTTGTGATGAAGGAAGCACAGGAGGAAGACAGAATGAGCTGTCAGTGCAGCAAAGTTCAGGCAGAGCTAGGATGTGCTTTGAAGGCCAAAGGAACAATTTTGAGCATCTTAAAATTGAAACAATTATTTACCATTCATTGAATACCTATCAAATGTTTAAATGAGGGTTCATTAGGCTATTTAACTTTAACATTTTTCTTTTACCGTCTCAAAGAAAAGAAAAAAGGAAAGAAAAGATTTTGTAGAAGTTTAAAAGCAACATAATAATTGGTACTTTACTATTTTGGTTTTAAAGTTAACCTAAAAACCTTATCTTTGCCCAAATTCCATTTCATTTTGTGTCATCATGAGATTAATAAAAAACGAATCCTTCTATCTCTTGACTTGGGATTATATTATACATACGATAGTAATAACACTAATAATAATATTGAAAGCAGTGAGGTTATTGAGGGCTTGGTACATGCAAATTAAGGGTTTTATATGTATTACTTATTTAATCTTCCCCAAGCTGGATAAGGTAAATAGTATTATGGATTGTGAAGATGGTAAGTAACACAGCTAATAACTGAGTTGTTTAGTTAAAGATCAGAAGCAGGGGGTCTAGCTTGGATCAATAATTGTAACAGACAGGAGTAGCTTCATTTAGATACCTTGTATCTGATGAATTCCATGACAAGAAAGGCTATAATTTTTATGTGGGTGATTTGAAGGCAAACTGTAAAAGTCTTCATTACAGGTAGAAGCACACACTGACATACTATGTTCAAGCTTCACAGAGGCTTCAGATAAGAAAAGCAATTTTACTTTAAGTCAAAGCAATTCTATGACAGAAGCTCAGAGAGTGTATTAAAGTGTTATAAAACCAACCGCTCTTATTTGAGATTGGTATTTGAAGATATTTCAAAAAATGCCTCTGAATTTTATTTTAAGTCTTGGTAATGATTGAGAATTAGTCATAAGAGTTCAATTTAAACAATAAAGAATTAATTTTCTTCAGATTCACAGATTCAGATGAGGAGGTGGGCACTGGTTTACACTGTCAAGGATCAAAGTTTGTCATCTGGTGGTGACTTAGAGGAGGTATAGGCACATGACACCAGAGTGAAGAAATAATAACCTCCGTGTTTTTCCAAGGCACCACGTGTAAATCCACAGGTATCATCAGTGAGCAAAACTTGATCTGATGGGAGAAGGTCGGAAAAATGATTGCCATTGACAGTGACACTGCCTCACGGTGACGTTGTAAGAATAAGTGGGGTAATGCCTGAAATATCTTGCACGGTTTCTAGCCCACTATGTTTTAGTACTCCAAGAGGGTATTCGTATTAGTCTACTCTGGTTTAAAAACAATCAAACAAGACACCCTGGAAGGGCAAGTGGGGATGCCCTGAAGGCAAAGCAGTTCCTTTAGTCTTTTTCCAAGGACCGCCTAGTGGTGATTAGATGGGGAAGTGAAGGGAAGAGCAGGCTGACCCTGAGACCAGTGCTGAGGGCCCGGGAGAAAAAAGTGCCTCTTCTCTCATTAGATTTGCATTTCATGTAAGGTCTTTCAACCAAGTCTGAATTCTTTCCTTTTGCAGAAATGAGTTAATTAAACAAACGAGAAAAATGGAATTTACTTTCTCTTGGAAGCATTTCAAGATTAACTTTAGACCCTATTTCAGTGATTTCCAAATTTTTGTCACGTCTCTCTCTCAGCCTCTCCAAATTTTCTAACACATTTTGTAGCTCTTCCTAACACAATATTGTGTAAAGATATATTTATATCAACATAATAACATTGAACATAAGTAAAACTGGAAAATAAAATAAGATAACTGAGTTTTTCTTCGTCTCCAATCATGAAATGTCAATATGGGCGCTCAGAAGAGCTACTTATCCTGACACCCATATCCCTAATTGAGAAGAATTTTACAAAGCAGCTTTCACTTGGAAACCTCTTAACTCTGTGACCTTAGGTAGTGCAGAACTATCCATGGTGCCCTTAAATTCAGCAATATTACATGGGTCATTCTTTTTTTTTTGCGGTACGCGGGCCTCTCCCTGCTGTGGCCCCTCCCATTGCGGAGCACAGGCTCCGGACGCGCAGGCTCAGTGGCCGTGGCTCACGGGCCCAGCCGCTCCGCGGCGCGTGGGATCTTCCCAGACCGGGGCACGAACCCGCGTCCGCTGCATCGGCAGGCGGACTCTCAACCACTGCGCCACCAGGGAAGTCCCATGGGTCATTCTCAATTGATAAGTTCTCCAGAGGGCACTCAGGAAAATGAAAATGAAACATTTATATTTTGCACCCACATTCTAAGAATAATTTTAAAACAATATGAATAAACACTCAAACCTAGTTTAACTGTGTATTTTTTCAACATGAGTTCTTAAAAATCATGAATGAATAATTTTATTCAGTTATGAATTGGACCATATTTCTAAAGGATCGCAAAACACTAAAACAGACACATTTTAAAATAACTTGTTCCAAGGGTATATGATATGAACTCAAACGTTAATGTATTGAGGAGAAATGAACTTATAGCATATAAAAGTTAACATTAAAATACCAGAACTCACAAAAGTCATTATTGTCGTGATATGGTTGAACAACCTTTTATGTGTATTTGATATGGTTTATTATATATTTCACAGAAAGATTGTCCCAATTTATAATATGCTTAATTGGTGAGAATGCTAGCATGGATAATAGGCTTGTGGCAGTTTTTGGAATATATAAAATGTGCTTGTTTGGCATTGTTTCATGTGATTTTATTTAAATGGGAACATCCTTTTCTGATGTGCATTCTACCGTTTTATTTTCCGTTGTTTGTTTCTTCGTAATGTATTTTAATTTAGATGATGTGCTGTTTGGCACTTGCTTCTGAAAAATGAGGTTTCATCCTCTGCTCCTTCTGAGTTTTACAATATGTCACCATGGTACTAACCTCATAGAGCCCATGTCAAATAGTAACATTTTGATTTTCCTTGCATGAATGATCACTTGAGAGCTGATGAAATAAAAACTCGCATGTTAAAGCAAGACAAGGCATAAATGTTTTCTCTGCCTGTTTGGGTCTCTTCCCTCCCCTCACATATGCACTGTGCATCTCCATTTTGCGTTAACCAGACCTCCCCAATGGCAGAAATACTGGCTCAGCCATAGAGATCAATTTTTTCCTTCTGGTGTCAGCCATATAACTCCTTAGAAGATAACACTCCTTTCTCAATCCTGTAAGAGGTCACCACCACTAGGCTTGTACCCGCAGACATCTTTGGTGAACTTTAGGTACAATGCCAATACATCACTTCCTTTAAAGACAATGATTGGTGCAGAGCAGACTGGTAAAACAACCTGGGGACATACTGAGCCACACCTAAGGGAAGGTCTTAGCTTGAATACTTACTTATGACCTTATTAGTGTTACTAGTTATATAACTTGTATTCTGCCTCTTTTACAAGATTATTGGTTCTTGCATTACCAATTGTGTGACAAAGCCTCAGATAAAATTAATGATGATTAGGTGACTTGAAAGGATTGATCAAATATATCTCCTATAAGATCAATGATTGTAATAGTGTAACTCTAGATTTGGGACGAAGCCACCAGAGGGAACTGTTTCCTGGACCATAACAGACCAGTAAGACAGGTGGTCCACAGGCTTTCGGCTGCTGTTAACAGGGCCTAGTCCAGTAACAGCACATGGAGTGACCTCTCGACAAAATCCTCCCCTCCCCTGACCTGGGCATGAGCCTTCCTAGCGCCTTGGGGCAAAGGGGTCAGGAAATGCCTCCCAAACCTTGGTCAAAACTAAGCCCGAAAGGGAAGGGATTGCAAAATAAAGACTGTGGCCCACCATCCAGTTCTACGAGAATCAAATCATTAGCCACCGCAGTTGCTGACCTACAAGACCCCCCGAATGGAATTCAGAACAAAGAGAAGGATGAGGCGCTCTGTGCTCTGGGAAAACGGGCAGAACCGGCTTTCAGTTAGTTAGATATTTTCAGGAGAAATTTTTTATGAACCTGGATCCTTGCATCTTTCTATACGTATAAAAGCACTGAAACCATTAACTAAGATATCTGTTCCCTGTGACTAGGAGCAAACCTTCTACTGAGATGTGTACCTGATTGCCTGTACACCGTCACCAAAATCACATAGGTACCGGCCTCCCCTTCACCTCTTTGTCCTCAGAGCTCTCTGAGAAACTGTCTCTAGGGTTATACTCCTCAGTTTGGCTCGAATCAAACTTTCCATTTCTTTCTTAGGTTGACTATTGATTAATTTTTTTGGTCAACACTGATAAATTTGCCCACTTTTTCCCTTGCTTATTGGACATTTGGATACTCTCTTTTGTGAAGAATGTGTTCAATACTTTTACTCATTTTTGTTCTATTTGACTGCCTGTATTTTTGTTTAAATTGATTTGCAGGAGCTCCCTCTGTATTTTAGACGCAAATCCTTTGTGAGACATTTGTCTTGTGAACGTGCCTTGCCTTTTCGCTCTCATAATGGTGTCTTCTGAAGAGCAGAGCCTCTTAATTTTAACGTGAAACAATTTATCCACTTTTCTTCTATTGTTATTACTTGTGTACTCTTTAACGAATCTTTTCCTAGTTCAACATCACAGAAAACTTCCTCTATAATTTCCCCTAAAAGCTTTATGATTTACCTCTCCCAAGTAGATCTGAAGTCTATCAGGAATTGAGTTTTGTGGATGGTGTTCAAATCCATTTTGTCTCCTGCGCAGGTAGCCCATGGCTCCAGCACTGTTTGTTGGAGAGAACTTCCCTCACCTCACTGCCGTACTGAAGTGCTTTGTTTTAAATCAGACACCTGTGCATGGGTCTGTGCCTTTGATCAATTTGTCCCTCCAGAACTTTCCAAATTAAAAACGAATTTCTTTTTGTTGTCCCTCCATTCATTGCACGAATACAAGCTAGTGGAGAGAGAGGAATTTTCTGTAACTGAGAAGAAATGGAATTGAATTTGAGGTCTGTTGGTGGTACTTTGAATACTCTGAGAAAATGGTAATATTTCAGCTTTGAGGAATGTTGCTAATTTTACCTCCTGAGAATCTGGTGACAATGTCATAACTGACAAAAAAGAACCGGGACAGAGGGGTGTATCTGTATGTCTGTCTGCACATTTATTTTGGGAAGATAAGTAGTATCGCCCGGGGATGAGTATACCTTGTCCTCAGATTACATCGACTTCTTCTCATAGACTCAGGCAATTAGATGTTCTTATTCATCTAACTGATGGGTAGCAATGACCAAAAGAACATATGCTCTGGTTAAATTTTAGCAAATGTGTTCCAACCTTGATTACAGCAGGAAAGTCAAAAAACAGAACAGCCGGGTCCCATGTTTGCTGCAGCGGGGGAAAGAAGGTAGTGAAATCAAAAGATCTGAGTTGATTTCCTAACTATATATCATTTGGGGCATTCTAAGAGTCCAAAAAATATTTTTACAGAGTGCTAAAACTTTTCTCCAAAATGTTCGTCTTAACTTAATGACCCTGGTGAAGGGGCTGCTTGTATCTGCTTTGTTTGACTAAAAACCATGCAGAAATTATTGAGGAGAAAATTTAGAAATTTCTCTAGGAGGTTTAGAACAGAGTACTCACTGGGAGTGTATACAATCTTAATGAGCCTACTTTACATGGTTTTAAAGTGGTATTTTAATAAATTAGTCATGTTTATTTTAAAAAAAAACACCCTAAATCCATAGGATTCTTAGTCTACATCCTGTGGGCTGTCGCTTAGGTTTGATTAGGTATGACATCTATGCTCATCTGGCAAATACAATGAGCATTTGGTAAAGCAGGAAGGTGAAGCTGTTAGAGATATGACCATTATTTTTCAGAGAAAGATAGACCATGTCAGTGGGCTCTCTCTGTCTCTGTCTGTCTGTGGTATATACGTTGGATGTTTTCAATGGAGTTGGGAAAACGTGAAAGGATTCCCAGGGCGCAAAGGAGAGCCTTTGTGTTCCCAGATTGAACTAAGGAACAGATGCCAGAAGCTGAATGGGCAGCACAAGGCTGAACGGAAGGGGAAGCCTTTAAATCTTATTTTTAAAGGAGGCACAACACAGAATGGGGCGCTTGTTTCCCTTAAGAAGATCAGAGGCTGCAGCGGCAGGGCTGGGGTCAGCAGGGCTCAGGGAGCTTCAGAGGAGCTGGTGACCGGGGAGGGTCTTGGGGAGGGTCCTTAGCGTGGTTGGCAAACAGCGGTGCCCAGCTTCGCCCGATCTTCGCGATGAGGAAGCTCTGGTGCCAGAAATAATTTTACAAAATCTCACCTCAGGTGCTGAGCAACCGTGAGTGGATTTGCGGAATACTGTTTAGACATGAAAATACTTAGTTGCTCCTCTTCTTAAGAAATCCTGTAGACCTTTCTCCCTCTTTCCCTTTGACGTCGGAGAAGGGAAGTCGCGGAAGCCGGCCCTGTGCATTTCCAAGCCATCTTTCCAGGGGCAGCGCAGTGCACCTGGCTGCTGGGCGTGGCTACCAGGTGAGCTCAAGGGGTGGGGACGGGAGTAAAAGGGTCTTTCACGCTCCTCTGAACTCGGACGGGAGGGCTGTAACTCAGTTCTCATTCAAGGACACAGTTAACAACCGAGAGATGGTCTGGAAAGCTTGAGGCCGCCAAGTCACCCCACCAGTTTCCTCGTTTTATCCTTTTAGGGAGATTTTCTGAGCACGCGTTTGCAATGGCTTTGTGTCAAGTTGAATCTACTTTTGCCAGTGCCACTACCTGTACGTGCGCCTGCTTGTGTAGCTTTCAGCCAAGGCGCCTCCTGAACCCACGCGTCCCTCGGGGTGAGGCCCTTCCGTCGTCCGCCCCTTCGGTGCGCGGCTGGCAGAGCCCGGCTTGCGCTCCGCAGCGCGGTGGACCGGGCAGGCCGGCCATTGCCCTAGAGGAGTCAGAAGATACAATTAGGCAAGCTCTAAATTGAGAAAGACGGCTTTGACGGAGGGCCCGGAGCTGAGGGAACACTTCCTGATGCGGCGCCCAGTCCCGTCCCACGGATGGGACAAGGGGACTGCCGGCTCCCCCCTCGGAGGACCGGGTGCCAAACTGCCCGCCCGGTCTGGAGGTGCCTGCCAAGGCCTTGTCCCTGCAGAATAGGGATGTTTGTCTTTGGGAAACACTTGACGTTCTGCTGCGAGGGTTTCCAGGGCCTGAGAATTTCCAGTCCTGGGAAAGGAATAAACCCCAGTCCTTTTCTTTGCCAGCAAGCACAGAGGCTGGCCGCCCCCAGCGTAGCGAGCCTTTGTTTTTTTGCTCAGAGGTTGTCTTTGATCCAAGCCAATGGAACAAAAGCTGATTATCTTACCTTTAAATAGAGGGGTTTCAGCAGAAACATTGAAGCGTCAGGGGGAGGGGAGCGGGGAGCGGCCAGGACGACCCTCCAGGCGTCCCAGGTGCCCAGCCAGGGAGGAAGCCAGGGAAAGAACAGCGACGCCCAGAAGCCCCTACTGCCAACACGAAGACACCCCCAGAGCTTCTTGTAGCTACAGAAAAAATAGACTGCAATTAAACAAGCATATTAATTCATTTGTGCCGAGAAACACCGCTTTCTCAACTAGCCATTCAGGGGCTGTGCATTTACAGTACCATCCAGTTAGGGTGGCTCCCCGTGATTTTTCTCCCCATCTTCACAAGCTGGCACCGACTGCTCCACTTTCTTTTAGGAAGGAACTTGACAGGTTCTGGATCTGAGCAAATCAGAAGAATGCCTTGTCATCAAAAGTGGAGGCCTCCAAACTATTACCATATGACCCAGCAATCCCACTCCTGGGCATATACCCTGAGAAAACCGTAATTCAAAAAGAGTCATGTACCACAATGTTCATTGCAGCACTATTTACAATAGCCGGGACATGGAAGCAACCTAAGTGTCCATCGACAGATGAATGGATAAAGAAGATGTGGCACATATATACAATGGAATATTACTCAGCCATAAAAAGAAATGAAATTGAGTTATTTGTAGTGAGGTGGATGGACCTACAGTCTGTCATACAGAG
>NC_041223.1:4519317-4546689 GCF_002837175.3 Physeter macrocephalus | reverse complement strand
GGTGCTTTGTGACCACCTAGAGGGGTGGGATAGGGAGGGTGGGAGGGAGGGAGACGCAAGAGGGAAGAAATATGGGGATATATGGGGATATATGTATATATATAGCTGATTCACTTTGTTATAAAGCAGAAACTAACACACCATTGTAAAGCAATTATACTCCAAAAAAGGTGTTAAAAGAAAGAAAAGTGGAGGCCCACTGACCCTACGGAGGGAAGCAGCAACCCCAGGGCATCTGCTCTGTTGTGATAGAAGTTACAGTTTCTCTTACTTCAATCTCGGACTTCACTGTATTGGTAGAACCTTTAAAAGAAAATTTTCTTTTGTGATATTGGAAAAGTCACTTCTTTTCGCCTCAGGTTTTCTATCTGGCAAACACTTCTTACTTGCAAAGCTAGTAAGATCTTTGAATCTTACTATCTTTTATGATCTCTGAATTCTAAAAAATGTGCTGATACACACACACAATTGGCTTCCACGTTATGATTGAAAAAATGTAAATTTGTCCTATGTGTGTTTTAATACTAATAGTTATTCACCATTTATTAAGAATTATATTTTAGGCACAGCACTAGCTCATTTAAATATCATGTCCTTTCATTCTATAGCATTCCTAGGAGGCAGGTATTATAATCCTTATTTTATAGGTAAGAACATTGAAGCCCTAAAATTTATATACCCTATTCCTGTCCATATAGTATATGGTAGGTTGAATCTTGAGATTCAAAGCCTAAGATTCCAAAGCTTGCCCCCTTACTCACGATTCTGTACACACAGTGAAAATTCCTGTACCTCATCTGTAGCCAGTGTTTTCAGGGCTTTCTTCTGCAAGGGGTAGTCCATCATGACAGGCACAATTTTGAAAGCCTATAATATATTTGGGTTATTTTCCTGCAGCAAAGAACAAGATGCATCTGTAGCTTGGTTCAAGAGTGAGATTCCTGCACGTGTTTAACGGATCCAACCGGTCACGCAATTCACCGAAGCAAACAGGGAGGAGTGAAGGGTTTTGTTCTGTCCAAATGGCGGCACAAGAACTGTTCTTCAGGGGCCTCCCTGGTGTCACAGTGGTTAAGAACCCACCTGCCAATGCAGGAGACATGGGTTCGATCCCTGATCTGGGAGGATCCCACATGCTGCAGAGCAACCAGGCCCGCGCAACGAGGCCCGTGCGCCACAACTACTGAGCCCGCGCTCTAGGGCCCACGTGCCACAACTACTGAAGCCCGCGCCCCTAGAGCTCTCACTCCGCAACAAGAGTAGCCCCCGCTCCCCGCAGCTAGAGAAAGCCCGAGCGCAGCAACGAAGACCATTAAACTTTTTATGATGCTTTGTTTATTTTATGAACCTGGCCTTAAATTCAAATTACATCTTGAATGCTATTCACTCGGTTCACATCTCATTGTGGGGATATCTCATTATCCCAGCTCATATTTCTAATGTAGATGAATGACCCACGCTGAATGGCAAGTTAAAAAAGATCCTGTGCGTTCTGTCACCCAAAAATACCCTGTGTCAAAGTTATTTTTGATCTTACTTCTCATTGTTGGGCAGTTTTGGAAATATTAATGTGTGTGTACATTTCCCAAAGTAATAAAATTGATAAAGAGTCTCTGTTCAGCCCCAAGCCATAGTTTAATATTTCACTGTTGATTACTGTCATTCCAGTTTCAGTGAAATTTGTACTGTGTCACACGGGGTATAAATGGTGTTTCAAGGTTCGGCCAGAAATTCTTGCAAATCCCGACTTGCACTGAATCTCCAGTTGGGTGGTCCGTAATTCCCTTCCCCTTGTTTCCTTGCTGGTTGGTTATGGATTGTCAAGGAGAAGTTAAATCTCTATGGAAGTAGGAAGTCTTTATTTGCCATTAACTTGAAAGGAAGTTCACTCCATTTTCTTCATCAGCAGATAAGCATTTCACAGCCTTTTAAAAAGTGCAAAGGGAGTGAGGGTGAGAGCCAGGTGGACATCAGACACCAGGGGGAGGACCCTCCAGGCAGAGAGCACAGCCATGCAAAAGTGCTGAGTCAGCAACGTGCCTGCGGCGTTCCAGAAGCAGCACGGCAGAAACGGGGAGCAAGAAAGAGGGTCTGGGAAACGAGGTCAGACCCGTGGAAGCAGACTTTGTGGGGCCTCACGTGCCAGTGTGATTTGGTTTTTGGTCTAAGTGACACTGGAAACCACCAGAGGGCTTTAAGAAGTGACACACACCAGGATACATGAACCCCAATGTTCACTGCAGCACTGTTTACAATAACCAAGACATGGAAGCAACTTAAATGTCCATCGAAAGAGGAATGGATAAAGAAGACGTGGCACATATACACAATGGGATGTTACTCAGCCATAAAAAAGAACGAAATAATGCCATTTGCAGCAACATGGATGGACCTAGAGATGATCATAGTAAGTGAAATAAGCCAGACAGAGAAAGACAAATATCGTATGATATCACTTCATGTGGAATCTAAAAAAATGTTACAAATGAACTTATTTACAAAACAGAAACAGACTCACAGACTTAGAACACAAACTAATGGTTACCAAAGGGGAAAGGTTAGGGGGGATAAATTAGGAGTTTGGGATTAACATACACTCACTACTATATATAAAATAGATAATCAACATGGACCTACTGTATAGCACAGGGAACTCTACTCAGTACTCTGTAATAACCTAAATGGGAAGAGTCTGAAAAAGAAAAAGGGAAAAAAAAGTGACACACTCCAAACTACAGAGGATCATGACCCCTTTGGCACTCTGCTGAAAATAAACCGACAGGGAGCCCTGGTGGACACAGGACCTCCAGGCACGCAGACATTGCAATCCCCAGGCAAGGGATTCCGATGGCTTTGACTAAAGAGGAAAAAGTGGAAGAGGCAAAAACTGGCCAGATTCCGAATGCATGTTGAATATAAAGCTGACACGGTTTTCTGATGCATAAGATCTGGGATATGAGAGAAAGAGAGGGGTCAAAGTTGGCTCCAATATTTGCAGCTTGAGAACCTGGAAGAAAGAATTTCCACGTGCTGATCCCAAGGAATGGAGTGGAGAAGCGGCGTTGCAGGGCACAGCGAGTAGCTCTGTTCAGGGCTGGTTAGGTTGGAAAGGGCACGTGGGGTAGGAGACGGTTGCAATTTAGGGGACTGGAAGGAAGTCCAGACTGGGGACAACAACATAAGGGAACATCGTGTAGATGATATTTGAAGCCACAAGATGGGCAGAGATCAGCAAGGGAGTGAGGGTAGATCCCGGAGAGCCAGGTTCTGAACCCTGAGGCTCCGCATTTCCTGTTCAAGGAGAGGAAGAGGAACTAGCAAAGAAGTCCAACAAAGAGTAACCAGAGTGGTAGGGAGGGTGCAGGTGGTTGTGGTGTCCTAAGAGCCAAGGGAAGAAACTATGTCAAGGCACTCTGGGGCCCTCGACAAAGCACTATGGTGGAGTGTTAATGGCTAAAGTCTGCTTGAGGTTGGTATTGCAGAGAGGAGAAATCAAAGACAAGAGAGAGACCACTCTTCAAATAGTAGTCTGGCTGTAAGTGGAAGGAGAAAACAATACAGCAGCTGGAGAAGTAGCAGTCAAGAGAGGTTTTTGGAGATAGGAAAATAACAGCATTTTACGTATTTGGGGAGAAGATTCAGTGGGAAGAGATGAATTGCTGGAGCGAGGTCCTTGTGTAGGTGAGCCAGGATGAGAGCCAGTGCTTAGCGGAAGGGGTTACCCTTTGCTAAGAGCAAGGTCGTTGCTCATCCACAGGAACAGGGGCAGAGACAGAGTATGTGTGGGTAGAAAGTATAATCACAGCAAATACATATGGTGTGTGCTTTGTACCAGGCACTATTTATGTGCTTTACATATATTAAACGCCTTTAATTCTCAACTTCTACCCCAAAGTAGATGATACTATTATCGCTATTTTACAAATGAGAAGTTAGGCCTAGAGTGATTAAGTAATTAGATCAAGATTCCCCCATCTAGTGGCAGCAGGGTTGAAGCGGGGAGTTTAGCTTGAGTCTGGAGCCCTAAACCCACACAGCGTGACACCTGTGAAGAAAGGGTTGTCCGTGTGATGGTGGAGCCTGTGGAAGTCTTCCTCTAGTCAATTTTTTTTCGCTGAAATAAGACTTAAGATGATTGGCTAAGAAGGAGGGTGTGAGTGCAGGTGAGTGAGGGTTGAGGAGAGACAGTAAGATATGAAATATTAATCTGGAAGAGTAGAAGAGGAAAAGGATACGGAATATAATGTTATAGCCAGACTTTATTAAGGGCCCACCTGAGGTTAGTGATTATGGATTTAAGCTATTAGTCAGCATAGAGATACCAAATTTTTCTCCAGCCCCGCTTGATTGCAGATGTGCAGGTATAGTAGGGCACAGGTTGGGCTTAACCAGGAGTCCTTCAGGAAGAGGAGAGAGTTCCTGGGGTATGATAGATGCTGCCACAGAAGTGGGTGGTGGGTGTCACCTGACGACCCGAGATCCAAAGCTGGAACGCGGGGATCAGAAGTCACCTTTTTCATCTTTTTGGTACAATAGATTTTTTCCTATTTGACTTACCCATTGTGTGTCTCCAGCCCAGAGTCGGCACCCCATGTGGGTTGGGGCTTTGATTTGTTCCCTGCTGTCTCTCCAGCTGGGTGGGAAGGACTTTGGCCCAGAGAAAGGCCAGGTCTTACTACGCAGCCCCTTGGGCTGTTAAGTGACACATTTGCTTTAGATCACCTTACGATAGTTTCTAGCTCTAGAAAGGTCAAATCAAAGCGCGACAAACAAACAGCAAAGCTCTCCAGGAGAGTCACATCTGGTGTTTCCCTTGAATTCTCCGTCGTTTATATTGTTAGGCAAAGGTAGATCATTTTTTCCTCGCATGCCTCCTTTGGCCTTTAGATTAATATGATCATGCTGCTTCACTTCTGTCTCACTTTCTTGTTTTTATAAAAGAGTTCAAAATAATTACGAAGAGGTCCAGGAATGGAGAGCAAAGGGAACTTCCTCTGAGACTACACTGTTTAAGAAACTTTTGTATCTCATTTAATCCTCTCAGTGAAATAGATATTATAGATGTTATTATCCCCATTTTACAGAGGAAGTTGCAGAGACTGAGCGAGGTTAGGTGACTTTTGTGAGACCACAAGGCTAGAAGACCATAGAGCATAGAGTAAGTTCCAACTCTGGTCTCTGCAGTAGAAAATGCCCTTCCTATTGTATTGTGCTGCCCTACCAAAACATGAGCTCTTGGGCTGAAAGACCTGAGTTCCAAAGTTGGTATGGGTACCCCAGAGAGCTGTTTGATTTCCCCCTTAAATTCCAGTTTGGCCCTGTGTTATGCAGGTAAGTGTTTTCCCATGATGACACTGTATTTTGCAAACCGAAATCTGAGAGCATCTGGAACACCCATCACTGAGGTACACGTCCTTGTCGTAAGAAAATACCTATTGCTCTAATCATCACTTTTGAGGCTTTTCCAAGTGGTAGGCTGTGAGCTCGTGCAAGTCACTGTACGGAAAACAGTTTCTGAACTGACTCCTGGGGAGGCCGGGCATTACCTCTTGTACCACGGCAGGATCTTTTGAAGCTCTCCTGCAGGAAACTTGGGAGTGATTCAATGAGCACATGCAAACGGTATTTGCTGCAAAACTACAAAATTCCTCTGGGGGAATCCTGGGTGATAAGAAAACAACTTGGGATTTAAGCAAAGTAAATTGTGGGAGAAAGGCTGTTTATCACCCCACACTTTGGTTTGCTACAGCAGGGGAGAGCGTTCACTTTCCTGATTCTTCCCCATTAAGAAAAGAGTTGAGGCTAATTTCATTCTTACACATAAACTACATGGCTGTTTAGTTCTCTCTGTGAGTTCGTGGATGAAGGTGGTGTAAGGAGCTTCTGAGGCAGTAAACGAGACTTCGTCTGACTCTTCTTGGTGGTACGCGTCAATGAAATGCTTTTGCGATGAGACTGGAGAGCGAAGGAAGACGATCTTAACGAGCTGTGCCCTAAAACTGCAGCTTCAGATGAAATGTACCTCAGGCCATTATTTCTGGATTCCATTTGTAAGAGCTGGGCTCCGGTTTAAGCGTTCTTAACACCCATGCTTGAACCTACGGGCATTTTTATGGAGAGGAAGGCATCGTAACCTCTCAAGATACATAGACTTTATCAGAAATGCAAGTAGGTACAATTTTGTCCCTTGCCATTCTTAGTCACGTCATACCCGGAAGGGAGAATGTCTTCAAGTTCCAGAAACACCCACTAGGGCTCTTTATTTACCTGGCTTCTAGGGGGATAATATGCTGGCGCCTCAGAACAAACACCCAATCAACACCATCAGAGCAGGAACTGAGAGGTGCACCCTCTGGTGAGTGTTCTGGAGACACCAGATTTAATCAGAAATCGAGTTCATTCCTCTGTACTGTCTCCCGTGCTCTCTGATTGCTGAAGAAATCTTTGCAGGAGATTCATAATGGAGCCTGACCGGTCAGTTAACAATCCCCAGGAAGCAGAGTTGTGTCTTCTCGTCTAATCTTTCTTCCCCACCTCAGATAGTGCATTTCACTGTAGCCCCTGCCACGTAGTAAATGCTTCATGGGAATTGCTATTTTTTTTTTTTTCATTTGGTGAATGTTTTTTGATCCCACTGTGTTCTACAGATTATACTACACACTGGAGAAACAGAGAGAAAAGTCACGTGGACAACTTTGAGGAGCCCATGTCTTTACTTCTCCCTCAGCCTTACGCACAACGTCTCATGCCTGGAAGATACATAAAACAATAAAAAGTGAAGCAGTGTATTAACTGCTGTCACCCACTTCTGCATGCCAGGCTGAGCCCAAGACTGCGGGTTTCTGGTACATCCCTGGAGACCTCCCCATCCCACCTGAACGACTTGTTCCGAGCTGAAATAGTTTACCCCAGATTCAAATACAGTGTTCTTTCTTCTGTTGACGTAGATGGCAGCCAAGCAACTGTGAGCTGTGGACAAACTAGTAAACAAGGAACTCTGGACCCCTATGCTGGGGCTTCTGAGTCATTCTGGTTTGTGGCTGTTTCTGTTTCTTCTTCTGTGCTTTCAGCACAAAACCTGACCTACTACTACTTCAGATTACTTTCCCCAGCGACAGCCAGTGTTGCATTTCCCATGAGAGCGCCACGCTGTAGGCTTTAATGTCTCAGATGGACTAGAGCTTGCCTGCCCTTTCCTTCCGGTGTCCCTCTCCCCTCCCCAGAGACTTGGAGACTTGGAACACCTGTGCCTCATCTGCGCGGGCTCCAGGGCTCTGGCCCCCGTGTGGCATCTCAGTGCGTGCCCTCTTCGTGACAACGCTGTCTGTGAAGTGCCCCTCACCCACCCTGCCCCCCCGTGCTCTGCTCTGCAGGGCTCCTGGCTACCTTTTCTTTGGCTTCCTAGTTGTCACTAAAATCAGGAGAATTAGCTTTGGGGCTTTAAAACAAATTCCAACTTTGCTTTCTGTTAGGAGCCAGGCCAAAGGAACAGTGCAGAACGCAGCATGTGGAGGGAGGGCAACGTTGGTGTCTTGCTACTGGACACTCTGTTCTCAGAAATGTCACTTCCCTAGTGAAAACCTTTTACCCCACGTGCCCCCTGAGCCGTGGAGCTGTCGCGGAGTAGCTCTGCTCTAATGACATCCAATCACAACCCGGAGGAATTCTTACCAGGAGAATTTCCATGCAAGTGTGTTGGCGGGGAAAAGTCCTCTGGATTCGGGGTTTGAAAAGTACAGGTAACCTAGCTTTTTGCCATTGCAAGGGTGATCCACCAACCTGCGGCAGGGATTACCTTGACTTATTAGAACTGCAGCACCTCGGGCCTTATCCCAGACAGACTGCATCAGAATCTGCATGATAACAAGAGTCTATGCCCGTTGAATTTGACAAGC
The DNA here is from genome assembly GCF_002837175.3 of Physeter macrocephalus. Classification (NCBI taxonomy): domain Eukaryota; kingdom Metazoa; phylum Chordata; class Mammalia; order Artiodactyla; family Physeteridae; genus Physeter; species Physeter macrocephalus. Next base: position 4,538,794 of record NC_041223.1, on the reverse strand, counting down.
ATTGATTGGGCTGTCATTCACTAGGAGCTCGGTACAAACACAGCTACCTTTAGAGCTTCCGGAATATTTCCTAAAATATATGTTTACTCTGCGTGTGTGCTACTAGCCCTTACTATCAATATAAATGTGCTGTGAAAAACCGTGAGATTTGCTAGCAAAAATCCCACTGAGGAAGGTCTACATCTAAATATGGTAAACATCAAGTACAAGTCTCATTAAAAATTGGCATCTCTGGGCTTCCCTGGTGGCGCAGTGGTTGAGAGTCCGCCTGCCGATGCAGGGGACGCGGGTTCGAGCCCCGGTCCGGGAAGATCCCACATGCCGCGGAGCAACTGGGCCCGTGAGCCACAACGACTGAGCCTGCGCCCCGCAGCGGGAGAGGCCGCAGCAGTGAGAGGCCCGCGTACCCCACCCCCCCCACACACACACACACAAAAACAAAAAAAAAATTGGCATCTCTCATAACTGCCCTGAGGAACTTCACTTCTAACAGCCACGGACAAGGTAACGTAGATTGATTCTCTGTCTCTGCAAAGCAAGACTGACAGGAGATTCTTAGTTCTTCTCAAACGCTGCTTTAGGGGCGTCGCTGGGACTTGCAGGCGATGGGAGACTCAGTGGAGCATCTCTTCGCAGCACCTGAAGAGGCGGTTTTAATAGGAACAGCAAATACTTTCCAAGTTACACTGGTAGTGCCCATGTGAGGCACCCCTGGCTAATGAACCCGACAGATTTCTGCACAAGAACAAAGTGGTTCACGGTTTTGGATCCTGTAGGAAAACCTCCATGTTGCCCTTGCAGGACACCAGAACGCAGATGCCTGGGTTCTGATGCATCTCGGAGCATCAGAAGGTCCTTTCGTTGCGTCATCCGAGCTCGGGACCCCTCTCCCGGGTCTGGGCTTCGTGGCTGGCAAGACGCAGAGATGCTGGGAAACACGTGCCCTGACTTGATTAGCCTCCCCTCCAGAAGATAAAACGCTGCGTGTGAGTCCGACGGCAGCACTGCCATCTGGAAGCAAAGAGTCATTAACCTGGGACCTCAGCCAACGAGGCCACATTGACCTTGTAGCCCGGGGAAGGAAATGTCCTCTGCTTACCTAATATTCCCTACAGCTTCGAGCAAATAAGCCATTCTTCAGTGTTGATCTTAACCTTTCTCTTAATGTTGTCCTGATTTATATAGAAGTTCCCGCATTTCCCCTTGAGGTGACTGTACTTCGGTGCTGTGTGAAGTGATCCATATCTATGCTGCTTCTAATCCGTTTGTAAAACCATTTATAAGCTGATTGGGGAGGAAAAGTGGTCGGTATGTGCCTGGCACTGGTAATGATTGTGATGCTTATGAGTGATGAGAGATAAGTAGACATCACAGCAGGGCAAATGCTTTTGTTCCTTCCCTCAAATTCTCTCTGACCAATTGACATTTAAAAAGGAAAACTCCCCCTGGAAAGCTCGAGGTCTGATTTGCCTGGACTAATCAGCATAGGAGAGACACATTGGTCTAAAAGGGATTACAATTATGTATTGGCGTGTTTTGTTTGCTTTAACTTAGCAGCTGTGTTAATGTTTATGGATGGGAGTATATGGATTGGGAGTATATGCTGATTTCCTCCTAAATATGACACACTGTTCTATTTAGATGTTCTGGAATGAAAGACCACTGTGCACTTTGCTCTTACAGAGAACAATTATGGTGTTATAGGCATTTTAAAGGATTTTTCCTCATTTCTGAAACATCACTCTTCTGTTATTCACTTTGCAGCTGTGGGTCAAGACCCGGCTGGAGCAGAAGCCTTGAAAGCAGATGGAAGGGAAGTGCAGTGGCCTTTTGTGGTCGCTGGTAATTTTGCTAATTTTAATCTTCTTCTGTGGTCAATGTCTTTCTCTCTTATATCTGTCCTCTCTTCCCAGGGCAATCTCCAGAGTCCGTCGACTCTCTTATTTCCCCTCAGACGTAATTCCACTCTCTTTGTGGGGGTGAGAACATCTCAGTGGAGGGAGAAGGAAGAATGGCTCTGGTGAACTAGGGTCGTGTTGCTGAAATCTCATCGGAATAACTCAGAGGGAGTGATTTGGGAAGAGCGGGCGAGTTTCCGAAGCTGGAAGCGTGTAGGAGGATGGTTTCGTTTTCTCTGCCTGTAGCCCATAGTATATGACTTTTATTCCTACAACCAGTTAGCCAAAAATATGCCTTGTTCAAAGTACTGGTTTTTAAAGTTATATTTTTACCAGAGTATTTTATATTTGTGTGTGACTATTTCACAAAATTTATAATCTTCCATAAATATTTTTTGCCAGTATACATTAAACCAGATTGCATATCCTCCTCACTATGACTTCAGAGGAAACTCTTTTTATTTTTATTTTTAAAAATGTATTCCTACGGCTCTCACGTATACAGACACACACACACACACACACACACACACACACACACACACACCACATACTCACACACTACATATACATACTGGCATTTCTTAAACGTTTTAGCTATAAATAAAGCAAAATTCAGTATTTTAGATTTTTATTCCATCACGGGCATTTCATATTTTCACATGGTGTGTCCATGCTTCCTCTTTTCAGGGAAACAGAAGTAAACTACTGAAAGCTGACGGCCACGGGGAATATCTCTCTCCACCTTGCAGCCTTGCTGTCCTTAACGAGGTCCTCCCTGTCCTTCTTCAAGCATAAGCTATTGAGTGTCTCTTTCCTGTCTATTCCAACAATTAAACTCAGGTGCGGCAATCAATGCCCTTATTTTTAGCTGTGTCATTGGCTCTCAGACTGACTAACGTAAACGAGCACCTACTCATTTCCTGACCTATTCTGTTCATTATTTCTGTAACACTGCTCACAGCATCATCTTGTCTCACCGAGGACAGAAACACGGGAGGCATCTCCATAGATGGTGAGGTGAGAGATACGCCCTGGGGAGTGCAAGGAAGTTGATGTTTACCGAACACCTCTTATGCTCAGGGGATGTATGCAGTGAGATTTCAATGTTATTTCATTGCTTGAATGTCATTATTATTATTTTAAAAAATTAACACAAGTTCATGGGGAAAAAAAATCAAACAGTACAAAAGATATACAGTGAAATCTCACCCTCCTTGTCACTGTCAGTTCTTTTCCCCAGAGGAGAGTTGCTATTTTTTTATGTCTTTCCAGAGATAGTCCATGATTGGCAAGCCTATGTGTGTATTAGTGTTGAGTGTGTGTGCATTTTCCTACTTTTTAAACCTAAAAAGTAGCAGCGGGAGAGGCCACGGCAGTGAGAGGCCCGCGTACCGCTAAAAAAAAAAAAAAAAAAACAAAAAAAAAAAGCACACAATATACATTTTTTCTGAGCCTCACTCTTTTTATTTAATAATATCTTGGACATTGTTGTATGTTCAAATATAGAACCACTTCGTTATTTCTGATGGCTACAGAATCCTCATGATTTACTGAACAAATTGCATCAGTTGGGGTTGAAGAGAGAAGCAGAGCCATTCTAAGTGATCTAGAAGAATTAGACCTGGGGGCGAGTTAGGCAGCCTATGAAGTCTGTGGGCTCCATCAGTGATACTCGGTTGGAAGTCAGGAGGGCTGGCAGTTGGACATAAAGTTTCGAGGGTGCATCAAGAACAATCGGGAAGCCATGAAGATAAAGTGAAGCCACGTCTTTCTCTCACCACTTCTATCGTTGACCATTCAGGGCAACTGCAGGATAAGCTGGTGCCCTTTACCACAGAGCCAAACTCGCACCTGGCCGGGATGCACAGAACCTGCCAGGGGCAAAGCAGCAGAAGCTGTAGGAGCTGCACCACGATGGCTGCCACGCCTGTAAGGGAGCAGCCTGTACATGAGGTGCATGGCACCTGCCACACACCAACCTTCAAACTCAATATGGGCTGCACTTCTGCTCTGCTCACCTGACACTTTTCTCTTGGTAAGCCCCGATCCAGAAAATTTACGAGGAAGGGATTGGGAAAACTAGTTCCAGCTTAGCTGGGCTCTGGAGTCTAAACTCTACACTAGCCCCACCTTGATGGAAACTGAGGGTGTTTCTCATCTTTTAAGTCTGTAAGTGATTTTGTAGTGAATAGCTCTATACTTGCATCTTTGTTCACTTGTATAAGTACACTTAGAAAATTAATTTCTGAAAGTGGAATAGCTGGCCCGGATGTGTGAACGTTTAAATTTTATTAGATATTGTTAAATTTCATTCCAAAGAGTTTGTACCAATTTACATTCCTGTCAATGATGTATGAGGATATGGATTTTTTCCCCAACATCCTCATCAGTGGAATGTATTATCCTACATTTTGATCCTTTTCATTTCGATGGATTACAAAAATCTCATTGTGATTTTAATTTGGATTTCTTTTTACTTGATATGTAGTTGAGCATCTTTTGATAATGTTAAACCCATTTGTATTTTTTCTCTCTTACGAGGAAGGGATTGGGAAAACTAGTTCCAGCTTAGCTGGGCTCTGGAGTCCAAGCTCTACACTAGCCCCACATTGATGGAAACTGAGGGTGTTTCTCATCTTTTAAGTCTGTAAGTGATTTTGTAGTGAATAGCTCTATACTTGCATCTTTGTTCACTTGTATAAGTACACTTAGAAAATTAATTTCTGAAAGTGGAATAGCTGGCCCGGATGTGTGAACGTTTAAATTTTATTAGATATTGTTAAATTTCATTCCAAAGAGTTTGTACCAATTTACATTCCTGTCAATGATGTATGAGGATATGGATTTTTTCCCCAACATCCTCATCAGTGGAATGTATTATCCTACATTTTGATCCTTTTCATTTCGATGGATTACAAAAATCTCATTGTGATTTTAATTTGGATTTCTTTTTACTTGATATGTAGTTGAGCATCTTTTGATAATGTTAAACCCATTTGTATTTTTTCTCTCTTACTGACTACTTTAGCCATTTTCTATTGGACTCATTTTCTAGTTTTTTACATTGACTTATAAGAGCTTAATATATACTTTAAAATATGTTTATTGTTTATGTGGCGAACATATTCTCCAATCTGCCTTTTGTGTTTTCCATTTTGTCTATGCAAACATTTACTTTTATGATACTACACTTACCATACTTGAACTATACGGAGTTTTGAGTTTCCTGCTTTTAGAGTGAATTATCTCTTTTGTTTTTCACAAAAATTCTAAAAGATAGGTAATATGACTCCTGTTATACCAATGATGAACCTGAGATTGATAGAAGTTAAGCAAATGGCATAAGTTCATACAGTAAGTGGTAGAATCCATCTGGGTCCCCAAAGGGAGCATATGGCACAGTCAAATTTGGTACTTGAGGGATGCTTAATAAAGAGACTATTTCCAAAGGTATAGAGAGAGTGTTGTAAAATCACAGGGAGTGGTGTAGTTCCCCAGGACCTGTAACAGTGGGCAAAACCACGACTGCCCCAGGTCGGAAGAGAAAAGAGAGGATGTGGTTACTGGAACCTGGAGGGATGGAGATGTTGAGGGAATGTGGGCCACAAAAGAGGAGCAAAGGGATGCAGCCAGACCACGGGCAGCCCCGGCACTCTGCCACTTTGTGAGGATCTGGACCCTTACTGCTTCCTGTTCCCTCCAGCAGACCCCGAGCCGATAATGCTCAGTGAAAGCCAAGGGTACAGATATTATTTGGGATCCAGTTAAAAAAAATAATACTTTAACTTCTCCTTATGACTTTTAAGGAAAAAAACAATGAACTGGCACTTCAGGGTTGTGATGGAGGAAAGGGGTGATCAATGAAATTCATTGGGCACACATAAAAGTCTCTGGTAGGTGCCATCATATGTGAAGAAAAAACAAAGAGCTCAAAGTAAAAATAAAATTAACTGCCTGCTGGATCACTAGAGTCAAAGGTGTTGGTGCATTTGAGTCAGTGGGATGTGGATTTTTTTCTTGGCATTTTCAATTAATGATTTATTTTTGCTTCTGTTTGTTTGTTGTTTTTAACATCTTTATTGGAGTATAATTGCTTTACAATGGTGTGTTAGTTTCTGCTTTATAACAAAGTGAATCAGTTACATATATATACATATATCCCCATATCTCCTCCCTCTTGCATCTCCCTCCCACCCTCCCTATCCCACCACTCTAGGTGGTCACAAAGCACCAAGCAGAAAGAGAAAAACAAATACTGTATGCTAACACATATATATGGAATCTAAAAAAAAAAAAAAAAAAAAAGTAGTTCTGAAGAACATACGGGCAGGACAGGAATAAAGACCCAGACATAGAAAATGAACTTGAGGACATGAGGAGGGGGAAGCATAAGCTGGGATGAAGTGAGAGAGTGGCATGGACTTATATATACTACCAAACGTAAAATAGATAGCTAGTGGATGTGCCATTTTTAGTGATAGCGGATTTGTAGCTAGAATTGTGACGTATTCTTCCTACCCAAATCAGTTTGTTGGAGAGAACTGATTGCTATTTCTATACCCAATACTGACTTCCATTACATAGGAGGGCCATAGAAAATTGAGCGTTCAAAAGTAAATGCTGAAGCTCATTCCACATTAAAAAAAAAATTAGGATGCAGAAATTAGATGCTAGGATATGAGCATGATCTAGAGAAAAACAAGGCTGAATAATACAATGCAGCCATACCAAACTAACTTCAGTTTCTGAAAACGTCTCTTTTCTCTAGCTCTGGGACTTAGGTGCTGGGTGAATTTGTGCAAGGAGAACCACAAAGCAGGAAGACGTTTTAGGATACTGTTGTATTAGTCCAGTGAAATATAAAATACTGAGCCAGAAGCAACAGAGTCAAAATGAGATAGAGTCCAAGATCATTACAAAGAAACAATGTTCAGAACTTAAAAACTAAGGAAAGTTTTAAAAGGAAGAGTGATATTATCTGAAACTTTAGGCTTTCATATTAGTGAACAATAGCCCATTAGACAGAATTTGGGCATCCTGAGAGTATCCTCAGGAGCTGAAGGGAAGAAAGATGAGTTTAGTTTATAAACTTTTAAAATTGAGATAGTGGTGGATCATTTTGGTAGAAGTAGCCTTCAGGCAGTTGGAAATATGAACCTGGAGCTTTTGGGTTATGAAAGACAGATTATATGAAGACACATTCTCTCCACAGAGCTGACAGTTAAAATTCTGTTAGTAAGAAAAGTGAGACTTGAATTTAAAGAGTAAAAGAAAGGGTTGAGGAAACTCATTCACTGGAGAAACATGCAAACATACCTCCTTAAGTGCTTGGTACTAAACCAAGGATTAGAAAAATCTACCTTTATAAATGGAGGGTAAGGAAGAGGATCCAGCACAGAGGTTAGCAAAAAACCAGAGAGGGACAGACACATCTGTGGTATCACTGCAACAGGCAAAGTGCAGGATCTTTCAAGATATTGGTCAATTTCATACAAGTTATCAAATCTGTGGGTATAGAGTTGTTTTTAGTATCCCTTTATCATTCTGTTTATGCCCATTGGGTCTGTAGTGATGGCCCCTCTTCCATGTCTGATATTGGTAAGTTGTGTCTTCTCTTTTTTTCCTTTGTTAGTCTGGGTAGAGAGCTTACAATTTTATTGATCTTTTTAAAATAACTATTTTTGGTTTCATTAATTTTCTCTATTGTTTTCCTGTTTTGAATTTCATTGATTTCCATTTCCATAATAAAATTTCATTATTTATTTTATTTTGCTTATTTTGAATTTACTTTGCTCTCCTTTTTTTGGTTTCCTACGGTGGGCATGCACATTATTGATTTTAGATTTTTTTTCTTTTCTAATATACGCATTCAATGCTATTAATATCTCTCTAAGCCCTGTTCTTGTTTTATCCTGCAAATACCGACATGATGAATTTTCATTTTAATTTATTTCAAAATAGTTTTTAATTTCTCTTGCATGCAGGGTGGTGTCAAATGCCGAATCTGGAGTCATGACATAGGTGTGAATGTTGGCTCTGTGACTTGCTAACTCTGTAGCCCCCAACAACCATACCTCCCAAAACACCATCCCACCAGCACCACGGCAACATCCAGGGTGCACACTGTGCTGCCAGCGCTTCATACTTGCCCCAGACATATCTCACCCCATCTCTTCACAGTAGATATAATTATCTTTACCCCCCAAAAAGAAGCTTGCCCAAGGACATAGCTAGTGGGAGGTGGAACTAGGAATTGAATGCATATCTGACTGTCTCTGGAGCAACAGATTCTTTTGTTCTTTGTTTGCTTTCCTGTAAAGGAGGGTTAATAACTGTGCTCCCATTTTGCAAAATGCATGACCAGACATTCCACCTCTGAATCCTACCTCTTGTGTCTTCTCAAAGGATCTCAGTCTCTGGATCATCCTTATGTTCTTTGACCTTCATAACAAGCAGCACTGAACCTCCCTTGATCACCACATCCCCTGGAACATCTGCTGCCCCTCTCTCTTCCTCTTCACAGCTAAAAATTTCAAAAGAGCTGTTTAAATTTCTTGTTTTCACTTCTCTTCCCAGTCTCAACCTAAGCCAGACACTCTGGCTTTGCTTTCACCAAGTCATTTGCCACAAATGATCCTTTGTAAAATTTCAATGGTGAGCCTTCAGTTCAATGGTCAGTCTTCATCGTTCATCTTATTCAACTCCCCAGGAGCTTTAGACACAATGGGATATTCTTTCCTATCTGTTACCCTCCTTTTCCTTGACATCGAAGCACAGCTGTTTCCTTCCTCCTCTCCTTTCCTGTCCTCTCCCCTCTGACCATCTATGGGTGGTACTCAGGTCCTCATGTCTTTCCTATTTATACCTATTAGCTGGACGATCCCCTCTACTCTTAGGGTTTCAGTCACCCTCAATGCCCAGGAATCAGGAGGCCATGTACCTACCCTGCACTGCTTTTCCGAGCTTCAGGCTAGACCAGCAGATCACAAAGTTGCCTGTGTCTATTTCGATGCCTTTGCCAGGAAAAACAGAATCCATCACTTTTCCCTGAAATCATTTCTCCACTAATGTCCTTTATATACATATATAAAGAGCAAGGGAGAGAATGACTTACATCTGTTTTTCTTTTTGTCCCGAGACTAAATCAAGGAAAATATCAACCTTAAGGTTGTAATCTGGCAATCATGATTTATAAAGCAGCAAGTTGATGGAGTAACAAAAAATATTTACTGAGCTTGAACTTTGTTCTTGCAATGACTGTTTCATGGTTTAATAACAATAATATTACGTGCAATTCTAAAATTTTTCCTTCTAGAATTTGAAGTCTCCTTATAACTACACAGATCAGAAAATTCAGAGCAAACCTGTCCTGAAAACATTGCAGGATTACCTTCGATTTTGGAAACACAAGCTGACTAGAGTTGTTGGCAATGGTTTTCTGGGATATTCATAAAGGAATTTTTGTTTCATGGTAACACCCTTACAAATGCGTTCTGTAGTTTAGAGACTTGAGTGTGAAAGGCGATACTAATGAGAAGGTCTAAATGTTGAAATGAATCAGAATTTCATCTTTCTTTTCTACATAAGTGTGAATTTTTAATATAATTGTTCTTTTTTGGAGAGAGGTTAACTGATCATTTCCAAATTTTTCTCATTCAAACCTCTTAGACTGTGATATCTTATGGTAACTGTGTTGATAAATGGGCATAACTTACTAACTTTCATTAACAGTTAATAGTTTGTGTGAGACTAGCTCCAGATAAAATTGGAGAGAGGAGATTCTCTAGGTTAAGTACCCTTAGAAATACTGCCTGTTAGAAAACATATCAGAAATGTGTTCAGTAAAAACTTGTTGTTGCCCCCCCCGCCATTTAAAAAATGAACACTGTAGGGCCAAGTGAATTCTCTCAATGCATCCATTTACTAGAGTGGTTAATTATATTGATTTTTTTCCCCCTACGAATTTCAATCAAAATAATATGTATTTTTAAAGCAGTACTTCAGAGTTCTGGCACTGTTCTTAGAATCCAAAATCTTCCGTTTATCTCCTTGACATGTGTCAGCTATAGCTATATTAAAACTCTACATTTTAATCTTTCCGAATTCAAGTCTCTTGATGATTTCCTTCTTCCTCCACACCTGGAGTTCTGACTTCAAAAGAAGCTTTTCATACACAAGACAGATAAATGCCAGGAGAATTGAAGTAAGGATTGGGTCAAAGAACACTGGAACCCTTTTCTTCCTGAATTTTGAGATGTGAAATGTGAACCCAAACTAAATGGTAAAGGAAACCTACCTCTTATTCTATACTCTATAAGTTCCTTGGGAAGAAATCGTGTCTCTCAAAAAGAAGAGTTCATAAACTGTCTGACTTTGCTGTGATATCCATCTCCTTCCAGTATCCATCCTGTGAATGGATAACTCTGTAGATTAAATACTGTCTGCTGTAACAGACTGCTGGTTACATGCCAGGATGCTGCATGAAGAATAAAATCTGGGACTCTGGGTGTTCAGGAAGGGTAGATCTCTTTAGCGTCTGGGACTACTGGCCATTAGAGGGAAGCGTGAAGGAGAAACCTATTAGGGCAAACACATGAGAGCATTTTGGAGTCAGTCTGTGTTTTTCTCTGAAAGTGTGTGGCCTTTCCATGTGAGGATTCTACTGGTTAGAGCTTCCCTTTCAGATGTGGGACACGGACAGTACACAGACACACGCCTGGAAAAAAAATGGGCATTCACATGGGAAAAATCCAAATTAAAAAAAAAAAAAGCCTGGTGACATATTTTTTTCTGCTAACATCACATAGTGCTTGAAATCTCGGGCTGCATCTTCAGACAGAGACTTCAGGCATCTCTGCAGTGGAGATGGTCGGCTTTAAGGAAAAGGAATGTCACCCTCTCATATGGGTTTAGCACAGTGAAAAATATTTTTTTCAGATTCTTGTAATTATAGAAGACTGCTGAGCAGCTGTTATCTAACCACATGAAGGACAAAATACAAAGGAGTGGAGTACAGCTGAAGTCGGTTAGAATGAGGTGCGCGGAGAAGAATTTGCAGATGGGATATTCTCTGATGTCTTGGATAGTCATGGAAATTTTGGTCTTACATTCCTTGATCCTATCAATGAGGATGTCTTATGGTAAAAATATAGCACAGTTGTCCTGAAGTATTTAGCAAAGGAAATTTTACCTGGTTAGCCAGGTGGGAGAACCTCGTTCTTCCTGAGGCTCCCTCTGTACCAGAGTCTGAGGGCTCATGCTGGCAGCCCAGGGTCAAGGGGCAACTGTCATTGCAGCAGAATGAGATACAGCACATAAAATGGAACTTTCTGAGTTTCATTCCACTAAAATGACAGTAAAATTTTGGGTCATTATAAAGAGTTATTGACAAAAATAAAGTACGAGTAGAGCTTCCATACACAACTGAATTGCCTTTATTTGGGGTAAAGAATAAAATTCACATTAAGCGGGCATCCTTCTAATTCACCTCTATCATCCATTAAAATAAAAATAAATGTATTCAACTTGCCTACCTCATGCTTGTTTCCAGGTAATGGGTAAGTAAGCAGGCTTTGAAGTCAGACAGGCCCGGACTCAAATTCTGCTCTTGAAATTAAGGAGCATTTGTAACCTCTCTGAGTTTATCCGCTTATAAAAAGGATAAACTACCAACCTTACTTTTTTCACCTTTTGTCCCTCCTAAGGATTACAAGTGCTTCACAAATGGCCTAGACAATATTAAATGCTCAATAAATAAGAGCTAGTATCACTGGTGTTTTTATTATCATTAGGGTAATGTGGTCACCAGTGGAGAGGTGTGAATACCTTGAGTTTCACCGAAGCCGGGGTAGGCTCCCGCCAATGTTCTGTAGGATTAGGCTGCAATGTGCGATAGAGGTCAGGTTTTAAAGTGAGTCCTTGAGAGAAGAGATGAGAGAGGGTGAGAGGTCATTCCCCTCCAACCCACAGATGTCTTTGGTCCACTGCTCTTGGCTGGTATTTCTTTGTCTATTTTTATGTGTTTATTCGTTTCATATTTCTTCTCTTAAAAATTCAGTTAATGTGGAACCTTTGAAAACTGAACTCTCTCAGCTGCTCTCTTTGCTTTAGATATTTTCAGTGAGCCGGTGTTTGCAGCTAACAGTTCAGGTGTGATGGCCTTGTGAGTTCCCAACAGGTATGAAGAATGTCACAGGCTCCACAACCTCTGGTCTCTGGCACCATCACTGGAGCACCCCTGGGTCAGGAAACAGGGTTATTTTCTTCAGAAAGGCCCTGCCAATATTGTTACTCCTTTGGCCAACACATTCTAGTGAAAAGTGTAAGGGATTTGAAGTCAAAAGCCTTCTATAGTCCTCAGTTTCCTTGTCTATAAAGATAAGGACATCTCGCAGGAAAGACAAAGCGTGATTCTTTAGGAGGGATAAAGCACAAATGCTTGTTAGGAGAAACTAGCCCTGGGTGGCCACTCTGAAACATGGAAAGGCTGGCCCTGATCAAGATGCAGAGGCATTTGATTTGCGTGGAGGAGACAGAAAAGTCTGAAGCTCAAGTCCAAGCCTGGAGAGTATGTGTCAACCAGAGACAGTCTTAGGATTGTTGAGGATATAATTTATTTTTTTTTTTTACTACTTACAATTTAAGCTAAAATTTCTCCAAGTGTAGTCAAAATGCCGCTCAGAAATATTTGTTAAAATGCATATTTCAGGGCTCCATCCCAAACCCACCAAATGCGTATCTGCAGGGAATAGTACCAGGAACAAGCGTTTTAATGGGCTCCCCAGAGGATGTTTCAGAAATGCAAACCGTGAGCGCATCTGACCTCGGCTCAAGGGATCTGACCTTCCTGAACCAGCTGACATGAGCCCCATATTACCGTATTACGAAGAATCTGGTGTTTGCTGTAACCAACTCACGTTTGGATTATTGTTAACGACTTTGTACCCATCTCCTTAGCTCCAGTTTTTCTCCCTTCTGGCTCATTTTACACACTACCGCCAGCTTGACTCAAATCACTGCCTTCATATCACACTCTTCAATGATGGCTTTTTATTACTAATTTCTAAACCCAAATGCTTGGCCTGGCATCTAAGGCCCTCTTCAATCTGACCTCAGTTTGGACTTTTTACACCTTTATCTGGTCTCTTATTCCGCACTAAACCAGGCTGGTGGTTTTTTTTTTTTTTTTTTTCTTTCTCTTTCTCTAATGTGACATTCAAATTCTATTCACTATCTGTACTGCCTCTCACCCCAGCTAGAATTTCACCCTGTCCTTTCTCCATGTGGCAGAATCCTTAAATATCCAGCTAATAACATCGTGAACATCTCAGGCCACTTCAGTCAAAAAAAGAGTGCTGGCCCTGCTCTAACTGTCCCTGGATGTGCTCTGCGATGAACAGCTGGGTTGTTATGTATCACAGAAGTCTCCCCCTGCCTAAACCGAAAGCCCCTGGAGAACGGAAGCCTGTTCTGTGGTTGCATTTTCCTCAAGAGCTACCTGATTTCCTGGCTCGTGATGGGGCTTCATTCATTCCCTGAGCTCTTCTCCAGGACAGCAACATCCTCGCCCAAGGTTACACAGCTGTTTAGTAATAAATATGGTCTCCTGGCCCTCAGTCCAATGTCCTTTTACTTATCAGATGCCTCAAATTAGAACCAAGGATTCTCATAATGCCATGTTAGGTGAGCCTGGAGGGTAGCCTTTGGCGATCCTGAGAAAATTCCCTTCAGCTGTCCCTGGGCCAGCTAATTGCTCAGTGTGCCCATACGCCAAGAATGCTGTTGGCCCATCCTGACTGCATGACTCAGGCGGCAAGCACTGAGCATTGGTACAGATGAAGCCCATGCCAGAGTCTATGGCGGGTACAGGATGCGTGGGATGTAGACTTTACCCTCAAGGATCATCGTGCTTGGGGGGGGCGGGTAAGAAAAGATGAAAGTGGTAACTCCAGGCCGAGCTGGCTGTATCAGGCCCAGCTTACCCACCCATAACGGTCTCTTCACCAAGTGAGGAACTGCTGCTAATCTGATCAGGCAGAATCTTCCACGCAGGTGGTACCAAGTCCAAGGGTGGGAAAGTCAGGGAGGTTCAGATTTTCTGTCCTTGCACTTCCTGCTCTGGTCCTTCTGGTGGACAAACCCTTGGAGGCCTGGATGGCTGGACATTCTCTCCATCAGCCTCACCCTATATAATGGGGTGGGTGGTCTTTGCACCTCCCACCTTCCTCTGCTCGCTTTCTCCACACTGCAGCCCAGAGATGGCAAGATTTAGGCTCTGGGTCCCGGGGAGAGGAAGACCGTGCTCGCAGCAGATCCGCCTGCAGCAACTGGCCTTGAATGACTAACACGATGATGCTTCTCCCCCATCGTGCTGGCTCTTGTGTACAGCTTCCTTGGCAGTCTTGGGATAGAGGTGATTATCGGGAGAATTTGAGAATTCCTCGGTTCTAGAAGGTTGGCTAGCTTCACCAACATTGTAATCTAACCTCTAGTAGCAGCTACAGCTTCATGGAGAAATTACAATGAAAAAGAATCAATCCCTTCTGTGTTGTATGTATTTTATAGTTTACAAGGCACTTCCAGAGGCAGAAGGGTAAGAGGAGACTTATGAGCGTTTGCTGTAGAGAGGATTGTTTTCCAAATGGTATAAACATGATGCTTCTTAGTTTCCTTCATCAGTTTAAGGGCCTTTACTGCAACTATTTTAAAAAAAGAAAAAGTTAGAAAACAGCTAATAGTTTTGAAAGAGTCTGCAACTGGACCCCAAATGATTTTTTCTTTTTTTTAAGTAGCAGATTTGGACATTTTCTTAAAAGTAAAGCACTAGATTGTTTTCATCCAAATTTGTGTACCGCAAGCCTGCCAGTGCCTCAGACAATTAAATGTGACGGTTATGGGTCACAGTTAAGTGTTTGGACCCTTTTCCCCTTTGTTTATTCCCAACGCAGATTGTTTGTGAACTTGCATATGATGTAAGTTTAGGGGCCAAGTGCAGCAGAAGTGTCATGTTCCCTGTGACGGGAGCCGCCCATCCCCGGGGAGGGAGCTCTGGTTGACGGATAAAGATGTCAAGCTGTGCTCCGAGTGTCAACAGCTGCATATTTATCCGTGCGCCATAGGCCCGCTCAGACTGAAAGACTTCACTGTTTATTCACAGCAAAGACACTTAATTAATGACTAGGCCTAATCAGGCTGTCTTATTATTTACAGTGATACCAGTGTGGCTTAGCTCAACTGATGTGCAAACAAACCAGCCTTGAGGAAGCTTTAATTAATAATCCTGAGCCAGGCCTTCCGAGAGACCCCCGTCACAGAGCTCCCGGGTGATTTACAACATCTCCTTTGCCACGTTCTCATGTCCCCTGCATGCAGATGAGTGACCACCCAGCAGGTCTTCCTGTTTGCACTGCTCTGGGCCTTGTTTATTACAGAAACGTGCTTATCTTTGCAGAGGACTTAATGGAGATGGATGCCTCAAAGGGAAGAAGATTCCTGGTGTCTTTCTTGAATGTGTTGCCATTCAAAAGCATTTCCATTCACTTTAGCAAATCGAAAAAATTAATTTAGTTTAATTGTGCTCATTTGGGGTTCACAGTCTAGTTGGGAATCAGATATGACGAGACAAGGTCAACAGTGCTCAGTGCTGACCTGGAGAGGCTGGATGTGAGAAAATCAGTCAGAGACCTTTGCAACCCATTGGTCAGAGGATTCCTTATCTGGGTATAAAATAGGTTCCAAGCACTGGAAATAGAACAGGGAAATTACATTTGAGGTATTTCTGGAGGCAGAGTCAAGAGATTTGACATGGGATTGGATGGGGGGGGGTGAAGGAGAAGATAAGACCTTGACTGAAGAGGATGTGTCCTCATGCTTACTCAAAGTAGTTGCCATCTTTTTTTTCCTCTTGAAATTTTAAAAAATACTGCTTTACTGTCTTCCTGCATCTAGTGTGGCTGAGGGCAGTTTGGTGTCAAACAGGCATCTGTTCTTTTGTAAGTGGATGTATGTATGAATGTATGTATGTATGTATGTATCTATCTATCCATCTAATTTTCCTCTGGATACACTCAGATTTTTTAAATCTTTGCTGCTCTTACATTTTACTGTGATATCCAAATGTGAGCTTTCCTTATCTATCCTGTTTGGAACTTGAGAAGACTTGAAATCTGAAAGTTTATTTTTAATTCTGGGAGAAGCTTTTGTCACTATTCCTTCATCTATTTCTTTCCTTACTTTCCTCTCCTCCTCAAACCCCTATTATCTTGATTTGGAAAATCGATTTCACCCTCCATGTGTCTTAGCTTTTCTCTACAGTGTCTATTCTATTCTGTCCTACTGCCTCCTGGGACAGTTCTGCATCTGAATTTCCAGCCCTCTATATCATTCTTGGTTCTATCCATCTACTACTTCCCCCATCAATGTGTTCTCTATCTAAATTATTATACTTTTTCATACCAATTATTTTCCCATATGGTCTCTTTTTTCTGCTTTATAACACAACTGTCTTCCCTTACGCCTTTGGGTATATTTATGGTCTTATTTTAAATTCACCAGTGCCTGGTGTTTGCTTTGTGGTCTTTCCTTTATAGTGGTTGCAAGAACTCAAATTTTGGCTTCTAAGTTCCGCTCCTCTGGATGGAAGTCCATCCAAGGAATTCCAGACTCTCCAGGGCAAGGAAGCCCTACTTCAGAAATGGAGCATTACTTTGCCTCACAATCTGCTCTTTCTTTCTCTCTCAGGCCTTGGAGCCACCTTCTCCTTCAAACAGAGACAACTTTCTTTATAGAGTAGTTTTTGGCACTCGTGTCAAAAGCTGCTGAAATCTGCTGGTCAATTTACACAGGACGGGAGGGTATATGATGGAATGGAGTTTCTTCACAAACAGTCCTGAAAGTACCCCAAATTTCTGGTCCATTATTGGCATACTTACCTGTTTGAAGTGTTTTCATATTTCCCTTTAAAAAAAAATCTGTGCATATTCTCTCAGGAAGACATATGAAAAAGAGAAGTAAGTGCCATTTTGAACTGAAAACCCAGAATTCCCACTTCAAATGAATTTTTCAAGTGTCGGTTGGACTTCTGGTTTTGAGACCTGTTAATCTATCTGACTGCATTAAAGGATAGATACAATCTCCTTTAAAATATAAATATATGAAAAACTAAATAAAGAAGTCAGGGTTATGCTGAATGTTTGTTGAGCTGATGTCCACTTTGCGAATGTGAGAAAATATACTTCTGCCTAAAGTTCAAAACTGACAATTGTCAATATTAGTTGCTAATTATGTTGCAAGCCAACTTCCTGCAGATCTGCTGAGACCTTTTACACTTGTTCTTATTTGCTGAATGCAGCTCATTTTGAGTAGCTGTGGCTCAGATTTGTTATCATTTCGGCACTTAATTTCATCGTCTGCTCTCAAAAAGTAATCATTATTACTAATGATTAATATCATGTCAAAATGTATACAAAGATTTAGGCAGAGTTGGTTCACACTTTCTAGAAGCTTACAATTTTAAGGAAATTCTGACAGTGACACAGAAGATATAGAGAAGAAGTTACAGTTCTTAGTTTTTAAGTGATGCAGTCCAGATTCCGGAATATTCATTTATTAATATGCAAGAGAGGTATGCATTTGCAGTAATTCACTCACAACTATCTAGGGCATATTTCAGACCATTCAGCAGTTGCTAAGTGTCTTAATCAGTTTTGGAAACTACGGTTCTGTTACACAGTTACTATACCATACTTTTAAAAAGTTTCCTAGAATTATTGCACCCAACAGTTTCTGAAATTTAAGATAATTGGCATTAAGGTGGGCAGAAAGATGCGGCTTCAGCCTGGAGAAACTTTCATTGCGAGTTACTAAAAAACCCTACCATCTTCCGCTTTGGAAGCT
The DNA here is from genome assembly GCF_002837175.3 of Physeter macrocephalus. Taxonomy (NCBI): domain Eukaryota; kingdom Metazoa; phylum Chordata; class Mammalia; order Artiodactyla; family Physeteridae; genus Physeter; species Physeter macrocephalus. Next base: position 4,520,999 of record NC_041223.1, on the reverse strand, counting down.
CTATGCTTTCATTCTTCGTAGATTACAGGAAACTTTAAAACTTACTTTCTCACTGGTCTTTGAGAAATTCCCTAGAGTGATACATTTTTCTCCTTTTAAGATGTGGTTCACCAACTTTTCCCTTTGAAATCTGAAACTCAAGGTAGTTTTAAAAACTATAACGTAAATGCACCTGAGTCATTTGCATCTAAACCAGATTCTCTCTGCACAGCTGAGCCACTTAGCACCCCCCTGAGTCTTCCGACGCTCTGGTCTCTGGCAGTCTGGTGGCTAAATGTGCCTTGTTCTTTTCCTGGGCAGTCGTATGTCTAGTTCCCGCTGATGAAAATAATCTCTCTATTCCCCTTTAATATCCGAGCACTATTCCTCCAGGTCTCTGCCTAATTTTTCACCCCCTAGTACTCACTTTACGGAACCCACTTCCCAGCAGGTGGGGCCTTGTGTGATTATCATCTCTGAATTGTCCATCTTTCCTGATAAGCTCTCTGCTCTGTAAGGCAACCCACTGAATCTTATTTTCCTCACCACCTATAACCCAATCCAGTGCCTGACACATAGTAGGAATTTAACAAATAGACTTGTTGAATGGGAAATGGCGTTTGTTGAATCTGAAACTCCAGGGAAATCGAATGCCATGACTTCAATATTTAAGTTCACTCTGAAAAACTGAGGTTTTTTTCATTACCGCTTTTTGCTTTTCATTTTCCTCTCCTCCTGAGATAGTCATATTTGTCTGATTATTAACTTTAATAAGGTAATAAAATTAACTTGTTCTGAAACTATATGCCCAATAGGTTAACCCAGAAGCTATGTAGAGAGGGAATTCGAGAATTTGGTTATCATGTGACATCATTTTACCTTCAAAAGTCACTCAGATGCACTGGATCTCCTTTGCATAGGTGATGCTGGCCACTGAGCAAATGAAGTTTGTGCTAAAAAAGCGTGAAAATATGCTGCTACCTGAAACTGGCGTATAATCCTTCTCTGGACGAAGAGAAGGATTTGTCCTTCACTGGACAAAGTCTCATAGCCACCCCCGATTTCAAAGGAGCGTTTACGTTTAATGGTTCCACACGTCCAAGGAAGCAAGGAAAGCTAGAAATAGTGGTGAGCACTGAAGAAATCACACCAGCAGGACCAGGTACGTCCAGGCAGTGGAAGCCATCACAACCCATGTCAGGTTGACTGCTATGGAACAATGCCATCAATTGTGAGACATACGCTGGGGACAGAAGTCTTCACATTTGTTAAAGAAAAGTCTATCTCAGCGTGATGAAATACAGTATCTGAAAACTGTTTGCATCCCTTAACTGGAAAGTGTTCAAATTGGAGAAAGTCAAAGGCCAAGTTCTTTAACCAGTTAAAACATTCCTAGTACTTGTAGAAAATAGCCTTCAAGGTACTTTACAACATTTTGAGGCGTTTGGTGATCTTGTTTTTAAAATCACAGCTGCCTAAGTTTCAATATTCATTGCAAGTTAAAATCATTCACAGTTATTTGATTTGTTATGCAACTTAAGTTTTAGTTTCATTACTAACAAACACTTGAGCTGAATTTCCAAGTGTGCTAATAATTTAATAAATTGAATGTATGCTATTTAGTTTATTAAAACTCATATTTGGGGCTTCCCTGGTGGCGCAGTGGTTGCGCGTCCGCCTGCCGATGCAGGGGACACGGGTTC
>NC_041223.1:4494065-4519206 GCF_002837175.3 Physeter macrocephalus | reverse complement strand
AAACAAACAAACAAACAAAAAAAAACAAAAAAAACCCCTCATATTTGAAGCGTACACATTTATTCTAAGTTCTAAAATTTTGAACGTGATACACGTATTGTATTTGCTGATTTTACACAATTCCTTGGTGCACCTTGGTGAGGGTGCACCAGAGCCCACCATCCAAAAGTGCCTAGCCTCTGTGGGAGATGTAGTGCATTTCTGTTTGAAGACTGAAATAACAGAAAGGAGAAAAAAAGAAAGAGTGTAGGGCTATAGGCTTTCTAGCGATTGCATGATTACAAGAACTTCAAAGACATTCACGGGTAAATATTTGGAAAAACTGTATTACTGATCCCTACAAAAATGGAGCTAAGTGGCCAGTACAAATTGATGTACTGGTGGCCTTCAGTGTGTTAAATTGTAACAAGTAGAACTTTTTTGTATATATTGTTTTTATTTTTTCAATATTGAAAATAGTCACTTTGTTAAGATGACACATTTTGTAAAACTTGTATGAAAAGGCTGGGCCTGAAAATCCTTGACCGTGCATACACGCATTTTACAGCTTCCTTTAAAGAAAACCACGGACAGGCACAAGCATCTGTGCCATCTTACGTATTTTGGTTGTAAACAACAGTTGGAGCTTCTCTTAATGACCAAAATAATCAGACGTTAAGCGTATACTTTAGGTACATTTCTTGGGAAAGCCCCTGTGCTATAATATTTTGAAGACTTCTGCATAGTTGTACTAACAATGTGGATTTTTTGGCTATAGGATGATTTTTTAAAGTTTTTACATGTCTGATCGTGCATTACATTTATAAAGGTGCCCGCTCAGCAGAATTTTGCTAAAAAGAATATTTATTATACTGATTATTTTTATCACTGTGAAATAAATTTGTTTTTTAAAATACACAATGCATACTCATTTTAAAATATAGAAACGTATAAAAAGAAAGAAACATCACTTGAGTATCCGCCACCTTGAAATAGCTACCATTACTATTTTGGCAAATAGGTCCTCATACATCTCTTTCTGGGTATGTGCGTATGTGTTTGATTTTACAGAAACAGTACTGCATCGTGTGTGTTTCCTCGTCTTCTGCACCTTATTCTTACTTTTGTCGCTCCCTCTCCTCACTCAGCCCCCTGCCCGGGCGGCCACGCCAGTGCGGTCACGGGAGCCCTTTGCTTCCTTGCTTCCTGCCCGCAACCTCTCTCGTGCAAACACGCATCTGGGGTGAGGGTTGGTGCCTCACCGAAATGGGCCGTATTACATGTCCTTCTCAGCATCTCAGTTTTCTCACTAAATAATAATATCTTTAAAAACATTTCTCAAGTTAACTGATAGAGGTTTGGTTATATTCATTTTAATAGCTGCATAATATTGATGATATTTACTTAGAATTGTTTTGTCTCCATTTGTTTATTTTTGCCTGTATAGGCCTTGACAGCTGGATCAATGACGTTACTCCCTCTGGCTTTCAAGAGTCCTCTTACCTCATTGTGTACAGCACTCTTAAAATGAGGAGATCTTAATTTATCAGAGTCTAACTACTGGTGAATTAAAAGGTCAGATTACTAAGGAAAAGGGAGTAACTCTCACAAGCAGACCCAGCAAACCTGTCTAATTGCAGACATAGCTGACATGGAAAACGATATTAATGTCTAGGTTATTTCATAGGGCCCAGCATTTTACACATACTTCATATTTATTCTAACTGTTTCGGCTATTTTACCATGTAGTGAGATTAGTAATTTTTTCCTGAGAAGTTATATTTCCGGGTGAAGCATTAAAAGATGAGCAAAGTATACTTGTGATAGGTCATAAATGCTAACTTAGTGCGAGAGAGCTCCCTCAACTTAGCGACTGCTAGGTTTACCCCCTTATGATAAATCCGGCAATAACTCTGAATCTCAGCAGCGCACTGGATCAAGGACAGTAAAATAGTAACTTCTCCTTTTTAGTGCCTTTGCAAATTCAAGGCCGGAGGCTAATGGTTTTATGAGCACATAACTCTGTTTCTCATATTTTAACTATAGTAAAGGAGGTGGACCTTTGGTTTCTACCAATTAACCGCTTTTCTCTCTTCAGTACATTCTGCCCCTTCCGCTCTCAGTGTGAGAAAGGGAAAGAGAGAGTAGAGATCTTTTCCACAAAGAACTCAAGTAGACCTCCTTCCTTTCGCAGGACTCCTGTTCAGCGCCTTCATGTCCAGGTGCCACGGAGACCCAACATTTGGGTACAAGGATAGCAACTGTGACTCATTATAACGTTCCCGAAGAAATGCTCAAGCCTGGGCAATCCTCTGGCAGGAATAAAGTGAAATTATTTTTCCCCTTTTTGCTACTGAACCTGTGACAGCAACAGAAGCTGTATTTATAGACAGAGGTGATTTCCTTCTCTGGTGGGCTGCTTCCAAAATGTACGAGCGCTTCCCAAAATACACGCCTTTTGCAAATACTTGAAATTGGCATTTATAAAAGAGACAAATTGCACACCGAGTGTCAAGTCTACCAAACTATAAGATGCTTGAAAGCAAATTGCGCGTAAGAAGGAAGAAAGCTTTTTTTCACCTTGGGAGTGATTTCTCAGGAATTTTAGAAATTGGAAGCAATTTTTCCTAAGAAAAGGAATGCCTAAACTAAAATGAATATGGATGAGACAACACATACCCGTACAAAAGCAAGAGAGACCTTTTACCTACCCTGCTCACACTGTCACTCCCGAAGTCCCCTCCCTCCCTCTAAGCGTCCGTGGCAGAGCAGTTATTAAGGGTAGACTTGGGACCCCCGTCCACGTAGGAGTTTTCAAACTTCCTCTTGGAAATCCAAGCAATTCTCTAAACAAATGGAACAACAGGGTTCTAACCATAGCATCCGTGTATGCAAAATGGACATAAGAGGCAAAGTCGAGGCAGAGATTGCAGAGTTATTTTTCCACGGAGAATTAGCTTAGCTGTTTCTTCCAATCTGGGAACTATTAATTGACAGACTTTAGGAGCCAGGAAACCTTCAGGTCTAAATCAAGAGGACAAATAGAAAGGAAATTAGGTGATCCTAATGGTGGTGTGGCGTTTCCTTTCTTTTTAGGTGCTTCCCGCTGCCCTTTGGCTTGTGTGACATGGAGCTGCAGCGCCCCATACCCAGACGTCTGTACATTTCTTTCAGTCTACATTTGATTGATTTTCTTTTCTTATGCAATATGGTTCAAAAATGGCAAGTTTACCTAAAATTATTTTCTCATCAGTAATAAATCAGAATGCCAACATGTGAACCTTTGCTATTCATGCCCTTTCATTCCGTCTTAGAAAAAGTATTTTTGTTTGCATGACATTAATCTATGGGGAATTTTAAAAGGAAGCACTGAAAGATAGAGGCGATACTTATTCTCCCTCCACTTGCAAATCTGAAAATAACTTCTAAAAATCTAAAAGATACGCATTTATATCCAGCAGTGTGATATGCATGGATTTCTTAACACTTTCTTTATTCCCAAGGTACCACACTTTTTCTCCGATACACTGAAGAAGTCATTTTGCGAAAAGGACTCCTGAAGATGCTCTCCCGATGCATTACTTATTCCATGAAGAGCCCGGGGAGAGAAGGAGTAAATATGGCTCCCAGCGTGAGCACAGATGGCTTCCTTCAAGGCCGAATGTGCAACTCAACCAGCCAATCAAATCGCACTGCTGTCCTGAAAAAGTCCTGGGGATTCTAACATGTTAATCAAAAAAATGTATGAGCAAGACCGTCAAAATGTGTGCCCTGCATTCCACTGTAAGTTAGCTGTAAGTGGGCAGGGGACTTTTTTTTTTTTCCTGTGTAATTACTAGTTTTTATTATGTATTTGTACTGCATCAATCATTCGGAAAGTACAATGGATAAAGTAAATTGACTTCATAGCTGAAGAGAATAAGTCATGTAAGCATATCCACTTGGCTTAAACAAGATGGTAAAAATAACAGTGGGGTTTGGAAGCAGGGGAAGATGAATGATGGAATTTTAATCCACTCCAATCCATCGTGTAATGCAGTACAAAAAGCAATTCATCTACTTACCCATTTCCACGTCGTTTGTCTGCTAATACCTTGGTATTTAAGGAAGAGTATTAGACGAGATCAAAAGAGAGAGAGTATAGATTACATTTCTCCTGTTAGCATTGAGAAGCTCTTTGGGAAGCTTTTATAGACGTGGGCGTTCAAACCAGGAGAGATCATGAGGTTCCATAAACTTACCGTCAGGGAATGTCTGCGTTTTCTCAAGCTTCCCATTTACTTGGCCAGGAGGTCTTGGCTTCAGTTGCTTCATTCATGTGGTGGAATCATAAAGCCAGCCCTGTCCAGTCCAAGGTTGTGTTAGGATGTACAAACACACACACACACACACACACGCACACACACAAACAGATATAGGACAACAATATATCTACATTACAATATTTTTAAACAATAAAGCATCCTATAAACGTAAGTGATAATGACATCCTGCCGAGAAAACTCCTTAGAAGAGATAGGTTTACAGTTTTGTTTTTTGGTTTTGAAATCTCAGTTTTCATCTTGATGCACCCACTCAGGGGATGAGACACGATGAAAGCCTTCTCTCTCTGTGTTCCTTGAGATTCTCTGTGTGTGCAGAGCCCACTCGTTTCAAAACCCAAAGGAGGACTCAGAAGAGAAAGGAGAAATGTTTATGTACAGTTGCATGCATTTCAATTCATTATATTGCTTATATGGCTTAGCACAGACCTGACACATAAGCACGTAAAAGGAACAATGGAACAACTTCTAAACGTCCCTGCTTCTTGCTTTGATATAATACATGTAAGGGCAGCAATAAAAACCACTTAATTGAGTCGTAGGTTTTGATTTAATCCAAGACTTTAAACATCTTTTCTAAAGCTCATATAATTTATAGTCATATCATTTCTTTGAGATAAGTATTACCTCCTTTGAATTTGAGAAGCCGAGGCTTGGGGAGATAGTGTTTCCACTACCTGAACTCCAGAGCAGGACAAGAGCGGCATCTGCTCGTTGATGTGACTGGAGGACAGTATGGGTACCTCTGAACAGTGTTCTCACCTGAGTGGTTCTACTCATAATGCTCTTTAACCCGCTTGCTGTGGTCCCTGAGAAGTAGCCCCACTATCATTCACCTCCCAGAGCAAACCAAATTAATGCCCCTATTAAAATCTCTCTATTTCAATCTCAACATTTGGAGAGAGAATAAGGCATTAATTTGCTTATTTTATTGAATTTGTCATACATGGTTGGGAGCAGGGGTTGGAAGGACCTTGGAAAAGAGATTTGGAAGGCTGATCGGGTTTTTGGGAAAGTGTTTGCCTAGCAACTTGCCAAAAGCCGGGCAAATATACCTCTTCGATGTCGTATGCAATTAGGTACTTATTTTACATTTTTGAAGCACAGGAATATATCAAAATAACGACTAGAAAGGCTTATGTAAAGCATAAGCTACCCTATCACCTGTCAAAGTGGTAACTCTATCTTCAAGTACAGGGAGTGAGAAATCATTGGCTAATTTTCTACTCTTTGTTCTGCATCTTTCTGTGCAGGTAGGAAGTGATGGAATCCTGTGCTGTTAGCAATGATAAGAACGATGTGAATATATGTACATAATTAAGGCTAAATCCTGTAATAAGAAAAATTCCAATTATTTTCACAAGCACATATTTCAAAACTTTTACTCAAGTCCTGAAAACAAATCCAATTATCTGAATACAATTGTTAGACATTATTTGATAAACATGAGAGTAGTGTCTATGGCTGAATGATGTTTAAAAAAAAACCACAACGTTTGTTTTCACCTGTTAAATTTTAGATTTTCAGCCAAATGAATTCTTTTCCAGCTCTTTCTGAAAAGACTTTAGAGAAAATGTCATATATTTATGTTAAAGGACCCCTGGAGATATGTCATTAGTACAGTCATGCATATATTCAAAGGAACCAAATCTGCTTACAGAGTTAATTTAAATGACAAGAAAAGAACTTCCGGGAAAGGTGTCCGCCAAATTATATGTTTACAAACTCCTCTGGCTCTTCTCTTCAATCCACAAAAATAATGTCCTCAGAGAGTAATACAAAGAACTAAGAATAGAGCAAAATTCCTCGCTCGAACAGAAAACTTCTGAGCATACAATCTGGATGAAGTGGAAAACATTCTGGACCCACAAGTGGTGACCACAGCATGTTCTAAAAAGCCCTGTGGATCCCTGGCTAAATGCGAGAGGTGTGGCAGGTGGTGGGGGGGATGGGGGCACCTTGTTTTGAGGAATTGCCCTGGACACGTTTGCAGCAGAGATGGGAAAGAAAACAAATGCAGCCAAATAGTGTTTAGGACAAAAAAGGGCATGTACGTACAGCCTCAAAGCACACTCAGAGTAATCTTCCCTCTGACTTGTCTTCCCTAAGAAGAGGGGTAGGGTCTGTAGTAAACCTCCTTGTGCTTCACTGGTCTAATTTGTTTCACCATGATTAGCTTCCCGTCTCAGAACAGGACAACCCATTGAAATGTGGGGCTTTCTGGAAGAAGCCATCCTCCCACCTGGGAGGTGACCTATGAAGCAGAGTTTCTGATAATTCTGAGGAAAACCACGAAACAAAGCCTTTCCCACCCCAGCTGTCTCCAGGCTCTCAATGCTTTTCCAATCCCTTCAGGCAACCGCACAGCTGGACAGAAAACACACGACATCGGCGTCTGGTCCTCCAACAAGAGTTCAGAGGAAGACCCAAACGGTGCTTAGGGAAAATAGGAGGAGCTTCAAGAAGCTTTTACTTCTATTAAGTTTAGGCAAATAGCAGAACCCGCTGGAACTGCCCCATCAAAACTGGGTAAACAAAACTCAACACAAAAATAAAATGGTATGGTGTAGGTTAAAATATGCGACACTAAAAAGACATAAGTCAGTAAGATCTATCAATGAGAGCTGAAGAAATGCTTTTCCCGGGAAACAGGAAAAACACTGATTTGCATCAGATTCTTAAAGAAATTAGATGCCAGCAGAATAATATTTTTGAGAAGTCTGGCATAATTGAGTCAAGAAATTGTGCAGAAAATAACACCTTTGTGGAATTAAAAATGAGTTAGAAATGGTAAATAGTGAAACCAACAGAAAACTGTAGATTGGTAAAGGGGAATTCTCTTGACAAAAATCACACAAGATGCAAAGAAATGATGATCATTAGAAGAATATAGACAATAGAGATTCAAATACTGATACTTCCAGTGATCAATAAGCAATCATCAAATCCAGTGATAAAACAAAGTCTCTTCAAACATGTATTAGGAAAAAAAACCTCTCCTGAAATAAAGGGGCTTGAACATCTGTCAAAAGAACTTGTCATGTTCCCGAAAAATGTGATACAATTCTCCAGTACAAAGAAGACATGCCCTGGTGAAGCTTTTGAACTTGAAGATTACAGAAAGAACCCCAAAGACCTCAAGGCAAAAGAGGCAAGTTGTTTACAAAGGTTAAAAAAAACCAAAACATTGATCATAAACTTCTCAACAAATTTAAATATTAGAAAAGTAAGAGAAATATCTAAAAATTTTAAAGGAAAATAGATGTGACCTTATTTCCCCCCATCAATAATCTGAGTCACAGTAACTTGGATATTTTGAAAATTAAAAACGAATATGTAAAGATATACCAGGCAGAAAAAAATAAGCACTTTTGTAGTATGCACAGTAGCCCAAACAGAGGGACGAGGCATGTACGAGAGGTGAGAAATGGATAAACAGCATGAAGTGCCTCGTGGAAGGAACTGATAATTCCTTCTGAGAGGACGGAAGCCAGAGGAGTGCGGGGCTGGAGTGGGGCGGGGTGGGGGAGGGGGTGGGGGTGGTGGGAGGTCTCGACAGTCTCTGCAGTTTCTGCAGCTATGTGTTCCCACCTCTCCTCTTTGACCCACAGCATTCCCAATTCCAGGCCCAGGCCAGAGGGTCAGCTTGTCTGACTTGGATGGTCCCCTCCTTGGCTAGGGACTCCTTGAGTGACACCTTGGAGGCAGTGAAGTGACAGAGGAAATGAGAAGAAGGGGAACGCAGGCTCTCGTGGGTCCAGGACCAGGTGTCTAGCACAGACTGCAGTGAGGTAAGTATGTGAATAATTACCCAAAGAAGAAATAATTAAGACATCCTTGACTCCTGAGCATGATGAAATTCCCTCCCTCAGAAAAAGAAAGAAAAAAAGCAAAAAAAATGAAAATACAACAGCAGTAACAGATTATGTAGAAAATAATTTTTTAAAAGTTGGCAGTAAATGGAAAATCAAATATTAGTTGATCTAAGAAAGAATGGCTCTTTCACTTTTATAATTTTAATTAATAAAATTAACCTTAAAAGTTCTATGTTCACTCCAATAAGCTCTAAAGTAACATCCAATAAAATTCTGTATCTACTCCATGTTTTAAAAATATATGAAACTTTTTTAAATGATAAAAGAAGAAGTCAATGATAACCCATAATAAAAACTGCATATCTGAACTGAAAGCCAGCACGAGGAGAAATTTTAAAGCACTAACAGCATTCCCATTAAAGCCAGGAATAAGGGAAGTAAATAAGGAAATTAGACAAAAGTGCAAATTAAGAAGTGGAGATACCAGAACGTTGTAGACTTCTTTTTCTCTATTTGTAGATTGTGTAGCTGGAAAATAATAAATCAACTGACAGACTACCAGAAAGAGTAAGAGATTTCAGTAAGCTAGAGAGTTAAAACATTAACATAAAAACCAAGAAAGTAGATTATCTTGGTCATCCCATTGCTGCAAATTTAGAACACTGATAGAACCAAATATAACTGAAGGTTTAGAAGAATGTGCACAAGTTTGCATTATCGGAGAGTGGATATTGGCACACTTTTCTGAAAAGATGTTTGCCATCATGCATCAAAATTTAAAAGCGACATATCATCTGATGTAGAAGTCAAATTTCCAGTGATATTCTCCAAGGATAGTGCCTAGGCGTGCCCAAGTATATGGGCATAGTTGTAACAATATTGTTTACAGTAGCAAAAAATTAAAATAAAAAATTAGTAAATAAATCACGGCATATATGCCATATATAGAAAACGGAACACCATGTAACATTAAAAATGGTGATGTAGGGACTTCCCTGGTGGTCCAGTGGTAAAGAATCCGCCTTCCAGGGCAGGGGATGCAGGTACGATCCCTGGTCAGGGAGCTAAGATCCCACATGCCACGGCGGGGAGCTGAGCCCGTGCGCCACAACTACTGATCTCCTGCGCCTCAGCTAGAGAGCCTGCGTGCCGCAAACCACAGAGCCCATGTGCTCTGGAGCCTGCGTGCCACAACTAGAGAGAGAAAACCCACAGGCCACACTAGAGAGAAGCCCACATGCCTCGACGAAGACGCCGCGTGCTGCAGCTAAGACCCGACGCAGCCATAAATAAATAAATCTTCTAAAAAAACAAAGACAAGGGTGATGTTGATATATGGGGATTAACTTAAAGAATGTCTCTGATGTGTATTGAAAAGCAAAGCACATCTGAGAACAGCACGAGTACGATGACTCTTTTGTAGACTTGCTGGGTTCCATGAGCACGACCAGTGTACGCATCAGACCTCTATCTGGAAGCTGCGAACAAGAAACAGTGTTTTTCTCTGGATTACGGGGACTCGGGTGAATTTTGCCTCCGTTTTATGTTATGTTTTTTAGATTGCTTCCTTCTTTGCTTTCTCCTGCCCCCTCCTTCTCCTCCTCCTCTCCCATATTTTCTCGTTCTTCTGCTATTAATTTGTGTCAAATTTAGCAAAGAAACAAGTTATATTCAGGTTGGAAGATAACTGAATCAGACTATGGTTTTCAAGAATATTCAAGATCTTTAGATACTTTCCAAACCCTTTAAAAAGTGTGTGTGGAGATACACATGCCTACATATCTGGAACAGTAATAGTTGAGAAACTCAGCTATTAGCCAAGAATTTTAAATCAATAAGTTATGCACATTTAGAAGCCACATGATGTTTGGGGATTTATTCTCCAAACATAATTAGACTTTTGTCGTCCTCTATTGTACAACTTGTCTCTTTAATGATATTTTCAAATTGCCCCATCAAGCCTGGATGAAATATTATCACTGAGGGCAGTTGACTATATCCTATTATTCCCATGGCAGCAAGCTTTGTTACCATAAAGTTAAGAGTGAGAATTTAAAGTTTTGCAGTCGCCAGGGAGGTTTCCAGCTTTTAATTTCAGCCCCTTCCTTTGGAAAATCCTGTGCTGTTGTGAGTTTCATAACTACTGCCTTTTGGGGAAAGGTTAGTCCAGACTCTTGACATGAAAAGCGTTTTTGCTCTTTCCCTGTGGCCCAGAGCAGTGGTTCTCACGCTTGAGGGTGCATCAGATTCTCCTGCAGGGCCATTAAAGCAAGCACTGCTGGGCTCCACCCACAGTTGCTGATACAGGAGGTCCAGGGTGGGTTCTGAAATTCTGCATTTCTCCAGAGTTCCCACGTGGCTGATCTGCTGGTCCAGGGACCACCCTGGAAGAACTAGCGCACGGTGACCTAACTTATTTACAAACCTTTGTTTCCCACCTTTTTCATTGCAGACCTACAAACCTACTAAAGATGCTCTTGAGGATATATTAAGAGGGCTGAGACAGCAAGCCTGGGATATTTTTGGAAGGAGACAACATGAGTTCATTTCCATCATACTTTCACAGAGTTCTGAAAATGAGTGTGGCTGTAAATGGATTATACTTAACCCACATCTTGGCAGGACTAATGCCAACCGGACAGCTGGAGTAAGAGAAATTTGCTAGACTCTACCTACTGTCTTTATTCCCTTCCTGATTGCCTTTTGTGGGAATTTGTATTTGTGGTGGGACCCTTGGGTCCGTCCTTATAGGTACTTATTTTGCCCTTCGAAGTGGCAGCAGTGATATCCTCACTACTATGTATAAAAAAGATAATCAACAAGGACCTACCGTATAGCACAGGGAACTCTAGTCAATATTCTGCAATAACCTATATGGGAAAAGAATCTGAAAAAGAATGGATATATGTATAACTGAATCACTTTGCTGTACACCTGAAACTAACACAACAATGTAAATCAGCGATAATCTGATATAAAATAAAAACTAAATTCAATTTTAAAAAGAAAGTACAGATAGCAAGAAGGACAGAAAAGATAGATATTTTAAAAGGAGCTGGGCTGAAAACCAACGTTTCCAGCGAGCTTCGAGGTCTGAAACAATATTATTCTAATATGTAATGAAGGGAAGTAATTTCTGCAGGGGCTACTGATGGAGAGCCAAAATCATCTCACCTTTAATTCCTGAATTTGTGGGTTTGCTAAATGAGCCTGGGCACTTCCATCTTCTAAAAATGTGCCTGATAGGAGATGCCTCCTTCCCCAGGCTTCCTTTCCGACAGCAGTCCATTCAAAGGATTATACTTCCTCATTAGGAGATGTTCATGTTCATTGTGAATGATATTCCAAGTTAAAACAGGAAGTTTTGGAATTCTGTTTACTCTGGCCACTTACTCTTATTTTCTTACCACCGAATTTTATTTTTGTGTTTTCAAGAATGTTTCTCTTTCTCGTTAAGACTCTAGTCCCACCTTTCGGAGGACTGAAAGTTGAAGAGGGGAAGATTTTGTTTCAAAAGAATACGGTTAGAAGACAGAACATGGTCTTAGGTGGGACTGAGCTGCCAGGGAGGTGGTGAGTTCCGAGTTTCTGGAGTTTTCCCAGCAGAGGTTCAACAAGAACCCCAGTGACACTGCTGCTGTGGAACAGGCTCCATCGCTGGTGGTTTCCAGTGATGATTTCCTGATTCACTCATCTTGTCGTTTCTGTCTTTGGGCATGTTCTTTTGCTTGTTAGAGTAGTTAATCCCTGACGTGAAAGCATAACAAACATTTAAGGGAGAAAATACTATTTTTTTCACATGTGTGAACGTACTGCCGCCCTCCCCTCCCCTGTCCCCCTCACTCACATCATTTGTTGTACTGGAAATATTGGCAGTGGCACATGGCCTGAAATAACTCCAGATTTAAGAGAACAAGATGGAACTTTCAGGGCCCAAGATTCATGCATCAGAAATGTCTAGGTCCCGAAACATGTTTTATGAGAGTTAAAATGGAAGATACAGTCCCTCTAGCCTCAGGTGGCAAACAGGCCACATGTCTGTGAGATTTACCTCTGCACAGGTATTCCGGGTACTCGACAAGCCTCAGAAATCGGAGGAATCTCTCCAGGCTGGCAGCCCTGCCTCAGGCCAGCCGCGGTTACAATCCCCACTTGTAGTTTCGGGGGGAATTCCAGCCTAACCGAGTGTAAAAATAGATGCAGGTATGGGGCTTCCCTGGGGGCGCAGCGGTAGAGAGTCCGCCTGCCGATGCGGGGGACGCGGGTTCGCGCCCCGGTCCGGGAAGATCCCACGTGCCGCGGAGCGGCTGGGCCCGTGAGCCGTGACCGCTGAGCCTGCGCGTCCAGAAAAAAAAAAAGATGCAGGCAAAAAAGAGCCAAGTTATACATGTTCATCACATAATTTTTCAACCGTCATACATCTTCTTAAGCGACAAAGATGGAGATTTACCTCAAAAGGTCTAGCAGATGTATACACAGGATCTATGTGGACTAAGGTCCCGAGGCCCCCAAGCCAGCCTGTTTCATACAGTATTCATGGAGCCCATCGGTGGGTATAGAGATAGAAGCAAGAGAGCTTTCAGATTCAGAAATTTCAGTGACTTTAATTTGGTTACTGCCTCCTGGTCCACTCCTGCTTTCTCTCTTCTTTTGAAGAGTCTTTGGTTTTAGTCACTTTTACTTTCTGGTTCCCAGTTTCATATTATTTATCCAAGGTATATCAACAATGATTAATCCATACTAGGTTATTATGATGTTGACCATATAATACAACATTTTGTTAAATTGACCGAACCACCTATATCTGCAGGGTGGAAAAAGCAAACGTGTGGGAAAGGAGTAATTCACTTTCACATGCACTTTGTGAAGGTTTATTTTAGAGGCTCTGGGAGAGAAAGGGCAGTTGTACCCTAGTACAAGGATTTCTGTAGGAAGGTCTTTCACAGGATACGATGTCTTTCTTTTGAGCTGATTAATAACTTTTTTTTTTTGTTTCTGGACATCAACTGCCCTAGCACCCAAGGACACTACTATTTGTCAAGCAAGATGCCTCTATACATTATTTTCAAATAAAAATTGCCGTTTTCAAAGGGTGTTTTCTTTAGAAATTACATTCTACTCTGGAAGTGGGGTTAAATCAATATCTTTGTCACCTGTTGCTAAAAGCAGATCCATATGGGGGTATCTCAAGCGGGGAGCCTGGGCTATTTCTAAACACACGTGTTTTTCTATTATGACAATAAAGAAGTCCTGGTTCCAGCACACTCATTTAACTGTTGAGTTCAGAACACCACAAGTGATAGTTTTTCCATTTCATTCTTTTCTCCTGACTCCGTGACTCAGTCTAAGGAAATATTTCCCTTTCCGTTATAACTGCAAATCAATTAAGAGGTTCTAGTGGTTGATTAAATCAATCAAAGTAGCAAGTGTTTAAATGGAGTATCTTCTGGGTGAATCTTTCTTGTTTTACTGGTTCCACAGATCTCGGCCCTCTTAGGGGTATTAGAAACCTGATATCATCTTTTCTCTAGAGAGTTATGCTGTAGCTGGGGAGACCAAATATAAACACACTGAAGCTAATTAAAAACACTAGATTTAAATAGAAATCTTCAATAGGACATGAGGTGTCACGTGGTAGTATATGATTGATGTTTAATTGAATAGTGAACCTGACTCCAAGGCTTCAGTGTGAAGAGTTTTGCAGAGATAAATGTCACCCTGATAATTGCTGGAGTTGATCCGATGGATCATACTGGCTGAGCTGTGCCTACTTCCCTCAACTCCCTCACTTATCTTACCCCACATCAGGTACCCTCTCAAAATATCATGTTCAGTCATTGAATTCTACCGTCCGAGACAGACCAAGGCCAGTCTCTGTATGAGCAGCTGACGTGTTCCAGTGTTCAGGGAGAAGAAGGAGCATGTGAGTCATAATGGATCAGGAAGGCGTCAGGAAGGATGGAGGCCTTGGATCTTCAGCTCAATTTCTTAAGGATGGTGAAATTTGAAAGAGTGGAGTGGAGGCTTAAAACTGTTTGAACAGGAAGGTAGAGAGGAAAGTGCAAGAAGCCCTCAGGGCAGATCAGTCGGAAAGGACAGGCTACGTGGACAAAGACATTGGAAAGGAAGGTATCAGCTTATTAAGACAGTGACTTGGGAGTCATCTGCCTGGAAGTGACGACTGACGTTGCAGGAACAAATTAGATCAGCACCGAAGAGAAGGTGAAGAGAAAGCCGTGAGGGCCTAGAGCCTGAGAGGAGGAGGAGAAAGTGAAGGGCATCTGTATATTCAAGGATGAAGCCCTCGTTGCTAAAAGAGATATCAAGGAGATTGAAAATTGGCGATGGTTTGGCCCAAGTGCTATAAAAATCAATACTTTTCATTAACAGAGTGCCTTGAAATTTGATTTGATCTCATTTGCAGACAGTATCACTTATAAAGATATATTTATGCTTCTAAGTTCAGATACGGAACCTAGCATTAATCAAATATATTAGCTCCTTTTAATTTTTCTTCGTTACATTTATGCTTGAGCCAGTGAGACCGTTCTGGGATATCTATCTCTATAAAAATCTATATATTGAGAGAATGAGAGAGAGATGTTGTATGGTTAAAAAAAAAAGAGTCCTTTTTGGAAATTAAGTGAATGGTTGATTCCCTTAATATTCTGAGAGCAAACACAGCTATCATTATGAATCACTGTAGTTGATGAGTCCAGTGCTTTTTCATGCCATGATAGCAGATGCTCACATTTGAATCTTCCACAGACGGATCGGTCTTTGTCATCTCCTCATACATATTCCAGCATCTGTACTGGACTTTTGATGTGCTGTACTGGCTTGAGGTAGCACCATCACTTTTATGAACTAGCAAAGCAGGTGCCCAGGAAACCAGAATAAAACAGTCGGGAAATTGCTGTTCTTTGCAAAATTGACAGTGACCTGTGAGTCTGAAGACTTGGGTGTGAACGGCATCCACTTGGCTAATCCTGGCTTTCTGGAGGGGTTTCCTCCATAGAAGAGGTAGTTGAAATTTAATACTGGTCTAAATGTTGTATATAACCTTACAATGAAAGTACCAGCAGTGCCAAGGGAAAAAGCCTTTCCACTGTAGGTCACTGAGGATGCTTATATTTTGTGGTTTGAGGGGAAACCACAATACACGCACACATGTCACAAACATGCATGCCTTGTTCCTGATTGTAACACTACATGAGATTTTTTTGCTAAAATGTGGCAGAAGCTGCATTAGAAAAGAAATCATTTGAGTATTTGTATTTCTGTGAAAACACTGCTACTTCTAGTGACCTGGATCCTTGACGGGAAGGGAGTTTGGTATCCTTGTTTTCCCTACCAGGATAGGTGCTCAACAAAGATCCCATGTCTGCTGGTATGAGTTTCTTAGGGCTACCTTAACAACATGCCACAGACCACGTGGCTCAGACAACAGACGTGTATTCTCTAGCAGTTTGGACGATTGGTTCCTTCTGAGGTCTTTGAAAGACAGTCTGTCCCAGGCCTCTCCCCAAGCTCCTGGTAGTTTGCTGGTGATCTTTGGCCGTCCTTGGCTTTTACTGCTTTACTCAGATCTCTACCTTTCCCTTAACAGGGCATTTTCCCCGTGTCCAAATTTCTCCTTTTTATAAGGGCATCACTATTGGAGTAGGGGCCCACCCAACTCCAATATGACCCTTCTTAACTAACTATATCTGCAATCACCCTATTTCCAAATACTGTCACATTCTGAGGAACTGGTGGTTGGTTAGAACTTCAACATGTAAATGTGGGGAGGTACACAATTCACTCTCTCCTCTAATCTCCCCAGATCTATGTCCTTCTCACATGCAAAATACATTCACCCCATCCCGGCCTCCCCAAGTGTTTCCAAAGATGGCTGTGCCATATCTTCCATTCCACATATGTTTTGGCAATTTGACCTCAGCATTTCCACATTGAGAGGTAGACTCTTTTTACCTCTTTTGATACTAGACTGCTCCTGGACTGCTCTCATCAACAGAATGTGGTGGGAATGATGTTATATAAGTTCTGAGGCTGGGCTTTGTGAAATCTAGAACTTCTACCTTTAACTCTTGGGATGTCTTTCCCTGGGACCCAGCCACCATGTTTGGATGAAGCTCAAGCTGCCACGTGGTGAAGCTCTGATGGAAAAACTCTCAGCCCCCAACCCTTGCTGTACTGAGCGAGGGATCTGTACCATTGCCAGCTGCGTGAGTGAGGACCTTCTGGAAACTTCTGTCATCCCAGCACTCCCTATGACACCACGAAAGCAGAAAACCTCTCTGGTCATACAAAGAATCGTAACTTATAATCAATTGTTGTTGTTTAAGGTGTTTTGTTAAACAGCAATAGAAAAATTGAAACAGCACATGGTATTAGATGTGGGGTTCTTCAGTAACAAAAACCTAAAAGACATGGCCATGGCTCTTGTGAAGGGGATCGGGAAAATTGGTAGTGCAAACTGGAAAGGCAGGGGGCAAACTGCTGTTCAAGCTTGGAAGGGTGGTGGCATGTGACCTGCAGTGGAAGAACACTTGACAAACTGGTACTCGCAGGAACACGGAAGATAGAACGTGTACCTGGTGAACTTGCGGATCTAGCAAAGGAGAGTTCCAGGCAGGATGCTGAAAGGGCCGGTGGGCTTCTTTGAGCTCGCCATCGTAAAGGGTGGGGAGAGAGATGAATTTGAAAAGGAGCTCTTTGCTTTTTTAAGCCAAATTCTAAAGAAGTATTCCAACTTCAGAATTGCTAAGTTGAAAAATTAAACTATTTCTTACTTCTAGCCTGTCCATTGGGCAAATATTTCTCAAGGTAAAAGGTGACTCAGGCAAATATCAAAGACAGATGTTGCCATGAACACAAGGCCTCGGGGTTAAAGTCACATCAGGTGTGTGGGACCCGAACGATTTGTTAAGATCTCAGAGTTTTAAGAGGTGCTTGTTACTCCTTCCCAGCTGGACAAAGTTTCTTCTAAAAATCTTCATGGCATTTTTCCATAGCTCCCCGACTCAGAGCCCAGGTAGACAGAAACCTGTCTCAAAGAAAAATGTGAGCATGAGGTTTGTCCAATGGACAGGATTAATGGTCTTATACACTGGCATCCCACCAAGTTGTTTAGGAAGCTGTGTCATTTTGGGCCCAAAGTACAAAACAGAACGAGGACTCTTTTTTTTTTTTCCCCCTAATATGCTGTGGGTAAGCAGCAAGCTAATGTGTCATAAGCATAGATCATTTTTTATAGAAAAGGAAGGAAGAGTCAGATGGGGGAGCCCCCAGTTCAAAGAGAGAAGCCAAATGCTGAGCGGTTCTCCTCCCTGTGAGGAGGTCTAGGTCCTCCTCAACGAGGAAAGGAATTTGAGGAGGTGCACAGCTGGGTTTCAGAATCACTGTGTACGCGCTTCCCATCTCGCCTCTTTGATTTGAAGTGTTGACTGCAGTCATTCGGTGCCTGTTTCTCCATGTATAGTCTGGCTTGTCTGTGACTTTTTTAAAATTCAAGTGTCTCCCTACCTGAGGAGCCTCACGGCAGAAGCCTTCTGAGCATCTGTGTCTAACTCAGAAGATTAGATCCTGGTCATTGCATTAGTGTCTGATGCCATAATGGGATGAGAATTATGGGCCCTTGGGAGGGAAAGGTGTATTTTGCATGTCAGAGAATATAAGTAATTCATGGCCAGAGGACGGTTTCTGGTAGATTACAGATGGCTGTGATTTCTTGTTACTTGTCCAATTGAGAAACAGGGTCTATTTTCCTTCCCTTGAATCTGACCTGGCCTTTTGTCTGGATTTAGCCAAGAGAGTGCAGTGGAAGAATGAGATATAACATTCACAGCTGGGCCTTCATCTGAAGCTTCAGGCTTAGCTCCTCTTGAAACCCTCTCCTGGGATCCAGCAGTGGTGTCAAGAGGCCCAAGCTGGGTAAGTGGAGAGAGGAAGAGGTTCTTGCCCTGCAGTCTCCCCTCCAAGGTGACACGTGGGAGTGAAGCCACCTGACTGTAATTCTGTAATCCTGGCCAGTGTCTCGTGGAGCAAACGACGTGCCAGGCAGAGCCCTGTCTAAATACTTGATGTACGGAATCGTGAACAGATGAAATGGTGGTCATTTTAAGCCACAAAGTTTTGAGAGTAGTTTGTTACTCGGCAGCAAATGAATCAAACAGCCACCGAGAGGAGACGCCATCCAGGGGCTTTGTTCATGCCTTTGTCGCTGCCCTTAGCCAGCGCTAAAGTTTCTGAAATTTCAGCTACATTAAGTGTGACTGAATGTACATCTTAAATGTGCTTAATTAAAATAGAAGGGACATGTCATTGTAATTGCACTCGAATTATTTGGCATGTATTTATTGAACTATCAAAAGCTGATCAATGGCCCCAATATTTTATTTTGGTTCTACTGAATCTGTATTTCTAACTAGAACTGTTAATTTGACTATTTCATTTAACTACAATCGTATTTGATGAAAATAAACCTATAGAAGCACTCTTAGGATGATGTGTCCAGAGTGAAGAACTCATGTCATAGGAGCCATTTGACCTTCACTGCCATCACATCCTTTCATTTTTCATTGTTTTTATTTATCATCCTAATTTTTTTTAATTTCTGGAGTGCAGTGTGTACTGTGTACTGTGGATGAAAGTTTTGAAAAGAACTATAAAGCACAAAGAGAAAAAGGGAACACTTTAAATGAAGACAAATTTAAAACCCCAAACTCTTTGAACTTTCAAATAGTTTTCCCTCATTTAAAATCCATAAGCTGTAAATGAGGAGCCACCTGAGACAGCAGGATCTTATTTGGGTATTTTGCTGATCACAGGCTTGCTTTTTCTTTTCATGTTACCTGATTTTCATTTAGGGAACTCTGAGCTATACCCACAGTTATTACTGAAATTGATTTTGAGTCTGCATCTAAAGCATTATCCACTACTTCTCGAAGGAAGATGGAATATATATTCCATCCATATATATTTGATAAATACATATTTATCAAAATGTCCTGGCTGAATAAATCTGAGTAAAAGCTGGTAATAACAATGCTGACATATTTGTATTTTGAAGCAAAAGAATCATCCTTTCACTTCAAAATTTCTTTCCTCCATTCTCATCTGTAAGGAAAGCCCCCTTTCCAGCCCTCCCATGAAGGAGACAGGTGTTATAAGTAATGGATGTCTAAGAAGGTTGTCTGAAAAGACAGGTACACCTGTATGGGACAATTGGTTTGCTGTTGGAATTTCTATAGATAATGACATTACACAGACTCCTAGAATGTCAGACATAAAATAATAAACAGGACTCTGCATGTGGTTGTTCTTTCTAATCTAATAGAGCCATCTATGGCTCAACTCTCTATTTCTCTGGATTCTGTCAGAAGGATGCCCTTTAATCAGCAGCTCTTTACTTCACAAAATACTGCACAGGCAAGCGTTTCTTCCTCTCCACAGCATTAATTAAATTACATAAAACTGGCAGCGTTTAAATTCTGGCATCTGTATTGTCTCACTTAATTACACCCCTGGACTCCTTTCAACATTCTTGCATTTGCTACAGGGACGTCTATTGGCGAAAGAGGGACAAATCAGATACAAGTGATCGAATGCAGTTTGGGATTTCTACCCGGCCCGACGCCCACACTTGAGGAAGGCTTTCCTTCAGTCTGTCTGTCTGCAGCATTCCCAGCTGGTGCTGAGCAGCAAAGGGAAAATGTCACAGTGATAGACACTCATTGGGAATTAAGGAAACTTCATAAGTAAAACACTATTCAACATTCTTTCAACTTTTTTTAAAGCCCATAGCAGAAGACCTTAGAGTGGAATGCAGCTACCATGCCCAATTTCAGCAATCTGTGTATGCCAGATGAGAGCTTCCTTAAAGCTTGGACAGGGGAGAATCTTCAGAAATCTTGCCGTGAGCATGCTGCTCGGGGGATGTTGTAAACCCAGGTCAGCAGAGGTGAGCTCTACCTTCACCTCCTGGACAGGGTGGGGTTGCATGGACAGGACATCCTAAAGGCGGAAGAACCTGCGGCCCAGCTCTAGCTGCCAGATAAAGAGCTACTGCCAGGAAAAGGCCAAGATTAACGAAGCCCACAAGTTTATTCTTGGCAAGTTCTTTCTCCGTTTTTTTAATTGATTTGTCCAAAAATCAAGTTACTTTCTCTTCTCCATCTATTTATCCTATTTACTTTTTTAATGTTAATGAATGGCTATCTTCCCAGCCAGAAGTCTGAGATCCTCTTTGATCTCTTTCCCCATTCCCTATATCCAGTCCCTAATTTCAGCATCCACTTCCTTACGCGTCTTTCCTTTTTATTCTCAGCTGCCTCTTCAGTGGTTTGGACAATTATGCTCAGCTAGGCTGGGTCTTTTCTACATCAGGCAGTCTCTTTCCTACATCCTGAACCTGCAACGAGGATATTTTCTAAAGTGTGAATCTTGCATGGTTACTCCTCAATGGCTCCAAATTGCCGAATCCAAACTGCTTAGCATAGAAATTGAGACACTCCATGATCCGGATCTTGATTCCCTCATCAACCTCATTTCTGTCCCTATTAAATTGTTCACTGTTGTTGAACCACTGAAATGGGATCTATAGACTGAAGCTTGAAAAATGATACTTCTGCTGAGAAAACACAGTGCTAAATTTGTTGGATTTTTTTTGTAGGGAAACACTGAAGAGAGAAAAATCTTAAATTTGATTAAGAAACACGTGTTACTAGTTATAATATAAATTTGGTGTTTTTTGAACTAAAATAAACACATTTAGCAATTTAGAAAATACTGCTACTGAACAAACAGCTAAAAAGTTTATCCATCTTTGTTTCATTTGTTCGGCAAATATTTTTAAAATGCTAGTGATACAACATACAATGCATCAGGCATTGGTCCATGAAGATGAGACACAGCTACAGCCTTCCATGAGCTCACAGTCTAGAACAGGAAAAAAACAAGGAAAAATATGTGATACATCGTAGTAAGTGCTATAAAAAGACACCTGGCTTATACAACTCATATTAGTTAGGTCTTTTTATATTGCAGGTAGTAGAAAAGTCAGATCAATCTCATCTGAGCCAAAAAAGAAAAAAAAAAAGAGAGAGAAATTTATTGTCGTGCATAAGGGAAAATTACAGGAGCAGTATATATTCAGTCGCAGTTTGATTCAGGTGCTGCAGTTGGTAACGTTGCTGGTTCCTCTTTCCTTCTCTCACCTCCAAATATGTCTGTTTTGGCTTTCTCATACATTGCTTATCCCCAGGTGGTAACCAAGATTGGCATTAGAAATTCCAGGCTTGAATTTTACCAGTTAATCAACTTTATAAAGACAAGCAAGCCAACAAACAAAACTTCTTTCCTAATAATTCTATAAAATGGCCCCAGATGATTTCGAGTTCTTGGGGCACACATCCACTCTTGATCCAAACACGTGACTATGAGAATGAAAAGTACTGATTGATCAATATTATCTCCTCAACCTTGATGTCCGAGCACAGGGTAAGCTTCATCCAGACAATACAGGCTGAAAGTAAGAGAACAGTGGTTCCCCAAGAAAAAAATTACCAAAAGAAGGAGGAAGAGCTGTTGGACAGGAAGGAAACGAGATATACATGTTTGAGTGCTTGAGCCGAATCTTGAAAGATGAGTAGAATTTAGCCAAGTAGAAGAGTTGATGAAAGCCATTTCAGGCAAAGGTCGCAGATACGTAAAAACAAAGAGCTGTCAGAAAACACGGTACTTTCAGATACCTTTCAAAATTATTTCAGTATGGGAGGACGGGCGTGGTCTATGGCAAGCTGAAAGACCAGATATGTTGATTCAAGTCATAAGGAGCTGTCAAGTACTTTAAAGTTTAATAATCTTGTGGGAAAGACTAAGCATGCCAGAAATATAAATACTTTAAAACCCCCGTAATATATGGGGAAGATTCTCTTCAGCTATGTTCTGAAGAATTATGAGCCGTGAATCTACATGTTCTGAATCCAGTTGTGATCACACTGGCTGCAGTCAAATAGAAAAGAGATGGGCTTCTGACCTAAAGCCAACGTCGGAGGAATCCTCTGCCCCAGGGGTTAGTCACCTGTCAGATCTGTCAGATCAGTACTCTGCAGGGAGAACCAACCAGTAAGCAGTAGATGGAGTAGTAGGAAAAAAGGGACAGTTGTTAAATTATTTAATGTCAGAAACTAGAGTCAGGGTGACAATAGTATAGTTCATGAAGCTGCGCCTTAAGCCACCATTCCGTTCTCCCAGTGATATTTTAGTTTTCTTGAGACTATGCGACCTTCTTGTTTGGCTTAGCTGTGCAGATGAAGTTGTTGTTCTCCCTCGTGAATCTTTACAGTGAACTCCTACTCCTGTGGTAATCCTGGAAGAACACTGTGTCTTGCCACCTAAAGAAACTCAAATAATTCAAGAATCTGGCTCATGTCAACCTAGGGTGCACATGTTAACACGAAGACATAGGAAAAATTCTGAAGCACAGTATTGTGAAAATACATGTTAAATTTGTGTTTTTCAATTCATTAAACAAAAGAGTATATCTTAAAAATGGGAGCAGGAGGAGGGGAAGGTAAACTAAATATTTAATTTCTTCCACTTGTATGGCACGTTTTTCTTCCACTCTCATTATAACAGAAGCCCTTATTTTCAGGCTCTTCGCTTGCTAACAGCAAGACATTTTCTCAACTAAATGATGCTTTTGAGATCGAGGCTGCATATCCAGGACTTCAGCCTTCTTGATGTTTGGGTTTGCTGCTGTAATGTCCAAACAGAAATACATACAGCACCTAGTCTGAAAATGCCTGTAAATGAAACATGGGCAAGTCACAACCTCTAAAGGGTGTCCAAATTTTTATTTGTGTTACAAAATGATCTGTTTCAGTATATATTTTAGATCCGAAGCTTGTAATATTTTATTTGCCTTTAACTATGGAAAAGTTAACAATTCTGACATGAAATCAGTGGGTGAAAAAAGTCTTTGGAATTAATTTATATAATTCACTATTGAGGATGCATTTTACTGAGAACCATGTTAGCTGCAAGTTTAAAAAAATCACTGCCATTATTAATCATCCCAAATAATTGCTCTTATAAAAATGTAATTTCAACACAAAAAAAATCGAATATATTTTCTTCCCTTGATCTATAAAAAAGACCTCCAGAAATGGCACAGCAGAGACACCAAGGGTGAATTTCATAGACAATTCAACTTTGGGGCACATACTAGATTTCTAATTGTACAGCTTCTCTCCCGGCAGGTTATTATGATTAGGTTGAAACATTTACATTTATATTTGTTATCTGCAAGAGATAATTAGATATTTCCACTGCAAAATAATTTACATTAATGGGCCGTAATTTTCAATATGTAGCTTTAAACTGCACATTTAAATAATATAATATCTGTCTCCCTTAATTTTACTGTAATTGACTCCATGTGAAGGCTTTATTTTTTTCTTTTCAAAAACACAATCGGCTAAAACAATATATTAAACGCTCTAGTTTATTAGTTTGAAATTTTAAAATAGGTAACCTAGCAAACTTGTTCAGAATTTTACTAAAGTCTTAGTATGTAAAATGAAAGTGACTTTGAAGCAAAAGCAAAAACTCTACAGCCTTGGCTAAAGATATAAGGATTACATGTGGAATATACTTGTGTTTGGGGAGACGTATGTAAGACATGGTGGGATTTTTTGTTTGGTTTGGTCGTTTCTGTGCATAGTCCCAAATACTTATTAACTGCCAACTGGAAGCAAAGTTTGCCTTAACTATACACTTAAGCTTGTTCTCTGTCTAGGGTTTGGTCAACAATACTTTCCTTGATGAAAGATCCGTTTGTAATTGTGCATTGAAAATTTCATCCATTCATTCCTTCAGTGACTATCAGATCCAGTTCAACGGATTGGGATAGGTTCATGGGATAGAGGAAATCCCTAAAGAACTCAGTTTAGAAGATATATCTACCTGGAATCCACCTATAGATGAGCTTTGCTCTAGCGGATTAGTATCTCCAATGATACAAGAACAAAATTGACTACCTGAGATATAAACAGTATGCTCTCAGCTAGGGAGCATCCATTTGGTCTGAATAATTCTTTAATTAGATATGGAAAGTGAGTGTCTCTATACTCAGCTGATATCAGCTAAGTTGGCACGATTTAATTATTATTTTTATGCTTTTAAAATAATAATATAGGAAATATCAAGAGATTCCAAACTCTCATGAGTTTAGATGGACAATGATATATACACGCAGGCAAAGGCCTTCAGAAACTTGTATAAAAATACTTCAGGTTTTGGAGTTAGGAGTCATGACTTCTAGTTAGTCTAAGAGAAAAAAATGATCTTTCTGAGTTACTTCTCAAAAATTCAGTTCCTTGTTGATAATTGCGTGGTGTTATTGGTGATATTAAACAAATATTATATATTACTATGTATATATAAGAATAAGCACCATGGAAATGCTTATATATTAACACTAAGAATGCAAAAAAAAGAAAGTCAAATAGTCATAATACATGATCCCCACAAAGGGTCTTTAGGGGATGTTCCGAACAGATGAACACGCTAATCACCCAAATCTGCAGCTTTTCCCAGAGATATGTTCTTTGCAGCTTCTTTCCTAATTATGCTTTTTACTAAGTAATATAAACATTCCCTGAGCAAACTTGTTTATACTACTAATTAGTCACATCTGGAATAAAATGTTTGCAAAGATAAGAATCAACACACAGCTCTGAATTATGAGTATTTTTTTTCTTTTTGCAATTAGTAGATCTAAAAAACGTGGTTTGATTCTATAGCCTATTACATTCATGTTATTAGTGCATTAATGTGTACAATTTAAAACAAGAGGCCATTTTCTTTCATATTCTAAAAAGAATCCAAATAAAGATTCAACATCTAATGATACCTTTTGTTTTATTTCTTTTTAGCGCTCAAAAATAACTGCAAAGGGCTTCCCTGGTGGCGCAGTGGTTGAGAGTCCGCCTGCCGATGCAGGGGACATGGGTTCGT